>NC_056746.1:904091723-904269223 GCF_019279795.1 Protopterus annectens
CTAAAGATAACTGAAGGGCATTCTCCCAGCTTGTTGATAATATCTTGGTCACCCGTTAGGAGGTTCCAGTTTTTACAATTTAACCTTTTTACTTCTAGTACATCTATACTATAAGATGTAATAAAACTTAACAAGAATCTACTATTGTTATTATTAATTGTGTGACTCACGTCACCTGTTTCGTCACAATCTTGGTTCATCATTACCTCAGTACCTTTTTGTGTACTCTCTCCATTCAGGATTGGTTTATAGAAACCCCTGTTTTTTTGTACTTGCACTTCCTCAACCAACTGTTGAATTAAGGAGTCAGGGTAACCCCTCCTCAAGAACATTCCTCTCATTGTTTCACATTCTTCCATAAATTCTTCTTCCACTGTTACCATCCTTACCGCTCTAACTGGTTGGCCCTTAATTACTGACCTTTTCTGATGGTATGGGTGTGAGCTGGTATAATGCAGGAATGTGTTTGAGTATGTATTTTTCCTAAATATCTTAGCCAAATACTTGTTCTGGAGTCTATCCTTCCTCAATTCTATATCTAAATATGCCATACTTTCCTGGTGGTAATTAAAGGTGAATTGTAAAAAGCTTGTTGTGTTGTTAAAATACTGAACTAGTTACAAAGCCACTCTTTTGTCTCCTTTTAGGATGATAAAAATGTCATCTAGGAAATGTGTGTAAAAGTATATTTGTTCTTTACTTTCCCTGTTGTTCAAAATAAATTCCATTTCCCAATACACCATTACTAGGTTAGCAAAGCTCGCACTATATGGCGAGCCCATTGCTACCCCGACTTTCTGTAAATAGATCTCGTTATCAAAGGTAATATAGTTATTTGTTAGGATGATGTCAACTAGTTCTTCTATGAGACCAGTCTCTGTTTGTGGGGCACCCTTCAATCTCATTATGTATGAATGATTGACTTTAACAATTGGCTAAGCTTCTGGTGTCATTCAAAGGGGATCCAGTATCTGTTTACCTGGGATGACATGATCGACAAACCACGATGCTTTGCCAGAGATGGTCTGCACCTGTCGCCCCTGGGATTCAGGCTACTGGCTAAGGCTCTTGCCACCCCTATAGTACCTTTTTTAGGCAAGGCTCAAATGACAAAACCACCGCCATAACAGATAAAAGCATGCAAAATCTAAAGGTAATGATACTCAATGCTAGATGTCTAAACCTCAAAATGCACTCTCTCGAGGAATTCCTAAAAATGTAGAACATTGATAGCTGTGCAGTAACTGAGACCTGGTTCAAGGCTCCAGAGAGCACCCCTGCAATACCAGGCTACAACTCTTGCCACACTTTTCGGTCACCAAACCAGAACCAAAACACTAAAGGTGGTGGACTGTCCATATTCAACAAGGATACTCAAACCTCCAGGCAAATTGCCCAACACAATTCATCTGAAATACTACAGGTGCAACTAACACTAGGTAAGACTGCAATCCAAATTGTAGCTTGCTACAGATCCCCCACCATGCCCCAAGATGCTCACTGCACCTTTCTAAACATACTGGAAAATATTAAGATACAACCAAACACCCTAATACTGGGTGATTTCAACTACCCTACCATTAATTGGGAAAATTACTCAGGTACCAGCACCTTTGCCCAACAGTTCTTGGAATTTATAAACTCCAACACCCTGGATCAACTAATCCATAGTCTCACCAGGAGCTCAAATATCCTTGACCTGGTCATTACCAACATGGGAGACTGATGCTCCACACCAGTGGTCACCCCCTCGTTGGTCAGGTCTGTCCATAAGCTAATCACCCTTGATGTCCACATCCCACCCTCACCCCCCAGCAGGGAAACTGCCATAAAAAACTTCTCCAAAGTCAACTTCATGCTACTCAAGTCAGAAGTGAAAAACATCATGCCACCCATGCAGACAGGAACTGAAAGTTTGACTGCTGAATCCTACACTAAGGCACTGTACAAGCACATCCGCTCATGCATAAATCGTACCATTCCAAATAGAACCAAGACACTCTCCTCCAAACAAAGGAAGCCAATCTGGTGGTCCCCTGCCATAAACAAACTATACGACAGAAGGAAGAAACTGTTGCAGTAAAGAGGAAAATCCCAGGATACAAAAAAACTCCCTTACCAGCCTCAGTAAGAAGCTGAGATCCCTCATAAAATCTTCCAAAGCTAGTTACAAAAATAAAATTGCCAAAGATTCTAAGGATAACCACAAGGCTTTCTATAGTTATGTCAAGAATCTAAATGGCAATGCTCAGATCTGCTCTGAGCTACAACAGAATGGCATTAAATATACTGATCCCAAGGATATTGCCAATATCTTGGCAGATCGATTCAGTGCCAACTTCACCCCCTCTCACCCCCTAAAGGGCCCATCTCAATACCAAAAGATTGCCAAATTCTGGTAATCATGGCCACATAAGTAAAAAATGCACTCTCCAAAGCTAATAATACAGCATCCATGGGACCAGACAACAACCCGGGCTGTATACTACATGAACTACAAAATGAACTGGCACCTCACCTAGGGGTCATGTTTAATTATAGCCTCACCTCAGGCTTTGTGCCCAATGAGTGGCACATAGCTACAGTTATCCAATCTATAAGGGGCGATCCACCTTGGATCCTGGGAGCTATCATCCCATCAGTCTGATGAGCCTGATCTGCAAAGCCATGGAATGCATTATTATGTAACTTATAAACAAAGACATTGGCAACCTTCAAACACTGGACCCCACCCAATTTAGTTTCATGAAGGGCCAATCTTGTCTCCTCAACCTGATTGACTTCTTCGAATCAGTCTCCAGAGCTGTGGACGAGGGTAAGGCGGTCCACACACTCTATCTTGACCTTTCCAAGGCCTTTGACACCATCCTCCATTCTGGAATCATAGATAAACTTACTAAGCTGGACATTAACCCCTACATCACTCGATCAGTTGCCAACTGACTTACTGACAGAACCCACACTGTAAAAGTAGCCGACTCCAAATCCAGCTCCAGACAAGTGACAAGTGGAGCACCTCAGGGTTCAGTCCTGGGACCGTTCTTGTTTGGCATCTACTTCTCTGAAATACAGGCCAACACTAAGGGACTCTGGCTAACAAAGTTCGCAGATGACTGCAAACTGAGTGCCATTATCGAATCCCCAAATGATGTGGATATTCTACATAAGGGCCTTACAGAGACAGATGCTTGGTGCCAGAGCCATGGGATCAAGCTCAATGGCAAGAAATGCATAGTTATACCCCTTGGAAAAAAAATATGTACCCATGAATTAACACATAAGTGGCAGTACACTAAACACTGAAAGTGTGATAAGGGACTTAGGGACACAGATGGACAGTGGTCTCACCTTTGATAACCACATCACCACAACAGTCAGGAAATCCATCTATGTGGCACATCTCATCACTAAGGGCTTTTCATCCAGAAAAAAGGAGGTCATTGTCCCACTGTACTCATCTCTCATTAGACCCATTATAGAGTACAATGCCCCATTTGGTATGTACATTACAAGACATCTGCAACAGTTGGAAAGGCTGCAGAAATACCTCACTAAAAGAATCACAGGGGTAAAGCAGATGCCCTATGCTGACCATCTAAAAAAACTCCAGCTATACTCTGTCGCATATCATCTACTCAGAGGTGATCTCTGCTTAACATACAAGGCCATGTCAAGCCCAGAGCTGTTGGACATGCTATACTTAAAGAAATCCCAATCCCTCAGAGCCACATGCTCCAGGGATTTAAACCTGGTCATCACAATGAACAAAACATGCTGGAGGGATAGGTTCCTGTCCCAGAGACTCCCCATACTCTGGAAGAGACTGCCCATACATGTCAAGCAGAGCGCCTCTTTGGCCCTCTTCAAAAGGAACCTTGATGATTGGATGGGAGATAGGAAATTCACCACGGGGATCACGTCAGTCACCCTGCTAGACAGGCGACCAGGGAAGTAAATATTCTGGGAAGAAATAGCCAGGGAATTGCTATGGCTAGGCTTGTATAGGCCCTAGAGCCAATAGGCTAGTACCAACCTATGAACCTATGAATCTAAACCCATTCAATCCCTTCTAGGTAAGGGATAGAGGTATATAGGTCCTTTACGTCCACCGTCAGAAAGTTAAACTCTCCGTTAAATTCTAATTAATTTATCTTATCCAAAAATGATCAAGAGTCTCAACATATTTGGGGCTCTTCACTAATATATTTTTTCAGAATAGTATCAACCACTCTGGCACATGAGTATGTAATAGAGTGCCTTGCATCAACTAGTGGCCTCATAGGTGGATTGGCAACATTCTTATAAACTTTAGGAATACCGAATAAAATAGGTG
This sequence comes from Protopterus annectens, assembly GCF_019279795.1. Taxonomy (NCBI): domain Eukaryota; kingdom Metazoa; phylum Chordata; order Ceratodontiformes; family Protopteridae; genus Protopterus; species Protopterus annectens. The sequence goes on from NC_056746.1 coordinate 904,096,057, forward strand.
TTCTAGGGGATAATGTAGTTAGAAAATTAAATATGTTAACATCTATAGTGGCCTCAATGACCATGTCATTAGTATAGAATTTAATATGTCCATATGCCACATTGAGTTCATTCATACTCACTTTATCATAAGACTCACTCTTTAACAACTGCTTCATTTTCCGTACATACTCATCTAGGGCCATCAAAACCAGCCCACCCCCTTTGTCAAGCTTCATCATCCTAACTGGTAGCCTACGTAATTCATTCAGTGCTTCCCATTTAGGTCTAGTCGCATTGCTATTGTTGTTTCTCACCCCTCTATTAGTCTCACTTATTAAAGACCTAATATCTAGTTCACAAATACGGTCAAATAATGCAATAGTTGGGTGCATGGGTGGGTTGTAAGTAGCTGGTATCCTAAAGTATGTATCACAAGTTACATTATTACCCAAAAGAACAGATACATTCAGTTTCCTGATATAAAGTTGAAAGTCCAGCAAAGTCTTAGCTAAGTCAGAATGACATGCAGGAATGAAAGTCAACCCCTTAGACAACAGTTCCACAATGTCAGGTTCAATGTTATAAGGTGAATAATTATGCACTTTAAAATCACAGTCCTTATTTGTGACTTTCAAGCTGTTGTTATCTCTTGTTACCAACTCGTCACCAGGAAAGAAAGTTATCTCTTCTGTTTGTTTGCTCCACGAGTGTTGTATGAATGTTGTTGATTCTGGCGAACTGGGTTGTGATTCAAGGTTCTGGGACTGTGAAAATTTTGAACATTCTGTCAGTTTGAATGTTGTAGTTGACCATTAGTGTTATGGTCTATATTGTTTGAGTTAAAATTTTGGTCATTAACATTGTTCCTAAAAGTTGATGCTCTTTTGTTTCTCCTCTGCTGCATCACGTCGCTCTGATGGCTTATTACTGATGCTGATGTCTTCACTTCTATTAAAGTACCATTGGTAGTACCTCCTTGGTTAGGTGGGAGTGTACAGGATCTGCCAGTTGGATTCCAACTTTGTGAAGGAGGTGGGTTAGGGTAAGCTGACCCATTATTGTAATCCATGCGGTCCCTCTGAAGTTTTTTTTACTTTAGTTACTTTTAATTTGTCCACATGTTGGCTGATACTACTAAAAAGTCTATTGTAATTGCACTGGTAATGTTTAAATCTGGATCAGTCTTAATTATGTAGTCCAGCTCAGTTACTTCTCTCGCTGTTTACCATTATCTGGTAATGTTTTGACATTAGGCTGATCAACTCTAGCCACTGTTTGTCAAACAAGTTAATTAACTCTTGGTAGAAAGTGGAGCCAACTTCCAGGCAGGTTGAGTATTGCCATGATTGCAGCCCGTTTGGGACCACCCCTTATTTAGCACACTCATTAAAATATGTAATTTTTAACTGAGGTTTTTTATGTTTCAGTAGTTTATGGTCTAGTGTTTTCAAATTTACACTATATTGTTGCTCCCTCCAGCTGGATGACCCTGCATTACACCACTGGACTGCTCAGTAAAAGTTGGCGGTTCATTGAGCCAGTTGTTGATGTCAGGAACCCCAATAATCCCTGCGGAAGTTAATGAATTGTGTGCTATTGCGGGTACAAGTGCTGTTGCTGAATTTTGGTCTCCCTCCTTGGAGTGACTGCTGCTACTATGTTGCCGAGTCTGGATATGAGAAACGGTAGTGTGTAAATCATTCACCATTAGTGGGGCAACCCCCTCCGTTTCAGCATACACCACAGGATTACTCTGTGACCCTTGTGAAGCAGTTTCTGACAATGCCTCCACTTGGGCTGCCAAGTCATCAATACGTTGGGAACTTGGGTCATCAGACCTATAAGTGCAGTCAAATTGACAATATCTTCTTATGCTGTCTGGGAAAATATAGTAGCGGAACTGTTGAGTCTTTTTGTTGCCATGAGATGACATAAATGCTGAAAACTGGGTAAAAAGATCCAACAAACATGAAGTCCAGCAAAAAAGCAGCAACCAAGGAACCAATCCACACTAAAATTTATTGTGTTCAAATAAAGCGCTTTTTGTTTGATTAGTAATCAGAACTTCTTCAAATGAAACAAACGTTAAATATACACTGTTTACAACCATTTCAAACCAGTCATGTGGTCTATATTAGCAAAAGTAATTGTTTTTCCTCCATTATGAAAATAACCCCTTAAGTCCCAGATAAAACAATAGTTAGCAGCAGCTAATTATTGATGCCTAGTTGAGAGAGTTTATTTATTATGCCCAAGTGGGGAATAGTGTCAAAGGCTTTGGCCAGGTCAAGGTAGGCAATGTGAACTGCTTTCCACTCATCCATGGTTTGGTGACTGTCTCAAAGAAGTTGACCAGATTGAACAGACCTGATCTCCCCTTGACAAAGCCTAACTGTGTGAGATTGAGTGTTTGAAGGTTGCCAATGCCTCTGTTAATGAGGTCCATGATAATCCATTCCATAGCCTTGCAGATCAGACTAGTTAGGCTTAGGGGGTCTATAATTTCCTGGATCAGTGGATGCTCCACCTTTGTGTAAAGGGATGACAGTGGCTGTCCTCCACTCAGCTGGGACAAAGCAGGTACTCAGGCTTTGGTTGAATAGGCTGCCTAATAGTGCGGCACGTTCATGCCTGAGTTCATAAATAAATTTGATTTAAGTACAGAAATATTGTTAGGCATTCAGACTTGTTGGCAATCAGATGAACATAGCATTAATTTAATGCAAACATCAAAAAGAAACTCTATTTCTAAGCTTATTGATTTTTTAGTTATTTTACTGCAACAGAATATAATGGGAAAAGGACTTCTATCTAAAATATATTAAGTGGTTAAAAATACAACAAAATACTTCCAAGACCACTACTGGGATTATTTTAGACTTATTAACAATAGTTATCCAAGTGAAGATGATTAAAAATAATGAAGCAATCATCAAAATAAACTACTTCCTCTCATAATTGGAGATTATATATTCTTGGAAATTTATGCACAAAATTTATTACACCACATAAAGTCAAACTAATGTGCAAAAACATCTAGGATGCTGGAGATGCAAGTTAAAAGTCAAGGCTAATTAGCAGCATCTGTTTTTTGATTGTGTACCTCTCAAACCATTTTGGGATAATATAAATTTTCTTTTACAGGCATTATTCAATGATAAATTTATTTTAAATAAATATTTAATTTTATTTAATACACCAATTCCTGATTGTGTTGTGAGAATAAAATACATTCTTTTATGGAGTACATCAACAATAGCAAGAAAAGTAATTACCAAGAACTGGAAGAATGAATCTACCCCAACTATGAAAAAATTCATAAACATTGCATCTGAGGTATGTCAATCTGAACTTATTACAATCAAGACAAGAGCAACCAGTCACCTCTTCCTACAATACTTGGCTGAAATTTAAGGAACTGCTATTCTTGTACAGTAGACATCTTTATAATAGTTGTTTTTGTTGTTTCTTTTTAATATTTTCTTCTGTACTGATTTTATTTCTCTAGGTATATAATTTTTCTTATTTCTAATGTTACAAATTGCTGTTTACAACTTAAAATTTTTAATAAAAACAATTGAGAAACAAATACTTTTCTTGTATGTCTTACTCAATGTGCATTGACACAAATGAGTTTTATTTTGATAAAGTCATTTGCAGTTAAAACGTGCAGCTATGGAGACTTAATTTGCCCCTATTTATGCTGATTTATGTATGGGCTATCTTTAGGATCAACTTATATATGACACCAGCCACAACATCTACGTAAGTGCCATGGGTATCTGGCATAGATATCTAGATGAATGTTGGCTGGTGTGGACAACTGATGCACTATTTTTGGAACAATTTGTCCAGCACCTAAATTATAACAAATGGGGTTACAGTTTAGTTTGAGTTATGATTTAAAGCCAATTATTTTTGGGCAAAAACACAATGATGGGACTTTAAATACCTTACTCTTTAGAAAAGAGTTTTAAAAAATTCTTTATTTGAAGCAACCAGCGGTCATCCACCACATACGATTAATAACAACTCCATGTCTCAATACCTTAGATTTAAATGAATTTGTACTTCATCTTTGATTATTATCATTTTTCTAATGATTTGACTCAGAGGTTCGTAGATAGAGTTTGTCACCATGATCTGTTTTTTTATGCATGACATAGGGCTGATTTAAAAAACAGGGCTGACCTGCTGAAATATAATTATAAGTCTAGAAGGAATCCCAAATTACATTTAATAACCACATTTGGAAGTAATACTTGGTCGTTTCATGAAAAAATATATAAACATGGGAACATTCTATTCTTCCCTTATAAGGCCCATTATTGAGTACAACGCCCCTTTTGGCATGTACCTTGCAAAGCACATGCAGCAGCTGGAGAGACCACAGAGAGTCCTCCCCAGGAGAATCCAGGGCCTCAAACATCTACCCTACACAGATAGACTAAAAGCCTTATCTCTCTACTCAGTTTCATACAGACTCCTCAGAGGTGACCTATGTCTGGCATACAAGGTGATCATGGACCCCACCTTGATGGGAATGCTGCATATCCACAAGCCAAGCTCCATTCAAGTAACGTGCACATGTAGCCTCAACCTGGTCTGTGACATCAACAGGACTTGTTGGCAGGAGAGATTTGTGTCCCAGAGGCTCCCCCATCTATGGAATAGACTCCCTCTCCACCTCTCCATGTCACATGGAGTACCTCTTTACCCCTTTTTAAGTTCAACCTGGATAACTAGATGGGAAACAGAAAATATACTCCTGGGATTCCACCCATTTCCCTGTTGGACAGGGGCATTGGGTGCTGACTTGTCTAAACATGGGCTAAACTCTTGGCTAGGCTTATAACGGTCTCAGGGCCAATAGCCTAGTAACCTCCTATGATCCTATGACTGATAGGGAATTGGCTGAATTTTTGCCTTCCAGATGTCATTTTACTTACAGAAGAGGACACACTATAGGTGGCATGTTAAATTATAAAAAAGGGAACAATATTCAATTTACTGTTCAATGCACACTGGAAGGTATTAAAATATTAGGTTGCTCACTATGCAGCCATTGGACTGTATGTCAACCAATATTGAAGGTTAAGCAACTTACATCAGCTAATACAGCTATGATTTATGATTCGAAATGAGTGATACATATTAAGTTATATGTGGTTGCTCAGCGTTTGATGTGGGTAAAACCTCTAGACAATTTAAAACTAAGGTTTTTGACCATTTGAGTGACATTAAATTTCATAGAGAATCTAATGCACTTTTTAAGCATCAGCTGAAAAACCCTACAGCCTGTTTTAAGTTTGTGAGGACTGATACAGTTTCTAAGTGCACTTAATAAATTAGGTTGGCAAGATATTTTAGCCATTAAAGAATGACTTTGGATTATTTAGCTGGGGGCATTTTTCTCCAGGTATATATAGCTTTTGAACATACTAATTATATTATTCATTTAGAAGGGCATTTTACTTGCAAAAGTATAGGAGTTATATTTATTTATTTATATATTTATTTATCTATTCCAGTTTGGTGACCGGGGAGGTCCACTGGGCTTGAGAGCCCATTTTCAGTGGAGGCCCGGGGAGAAAAGTTCCACAATACAAAGTTACATTACATAGAGAATAACAAGAAAAATATTTGCATTGCAATCTACAGGTAGTATAACAAACAACAGGTAGTATAACAATCAGCAGGTAGTATAACAATAAACAGGTAGTATAACAACCAACAGGTAGTATAACAATCAACAGGTAGTATAACAATCAGCAGGTAGTATAACAAACAACAGGTAGTATAACAATCAGCAGGTAGTATAACAAACAACAGGTAGTATAACAATCAGCAGGTAGTATAACAAACAACAGGTAGTATAACAATCAGCAGGTAGTATAACAAACAACAGGTAGTATAACAATCAGCAGGTAGTATAACAATCAACAGGTAGTATAACAAACAACAGGTAGTATAACAATCAACAGGTAGTATAAGAATCAGCAGGTAGTATAACAATCAACAGGTAGTATAACAATCAGCAGGTAGTATAACAAACAACAGGTAGTATAACAATCAACAGGTATCATTCAGTAAAGACAGCAAAACTATTAAAGATTTTTCAAGAGAAAGACAGGCATACAGCATGATGGCTGGATGTTACTGTTTAGTTACATTTATAATCTAATTATATGAGAGAAATTAGGAAGGTATGAAGGCTAGCCAGGAGAGGAGGAGGAGCAGAGCTTGGGAGATATGAGCTAAAGTGTGCAGTTACATTTCCTGTGAAGAAACAGGTAAGAATGAAGTTGTGTTTTGAAGGTGTGTGGATTGTCACATGTCCTCAGAGTAGAGGGCAGGACATTCCATTTTTTGGCTAAGGAAAAGGAGAGTAGAAGCTGACCAGCTGGGCGCTTGGGTTTTTGGACGATTATAAGGTTTTGGTGAGTAGGTCTAAGGGGTCTAAGGGGGGTATATGGTTGTAGGATATTAGATAATGCAGGGCAACTAGCAGGTTGGAATAATAATTTGTGGGCTCTGACGATTTGGAGGAAGTCAAATCAATTAGGGAGTTCAAGCCAATTTAAAAAGTGTAGAGAGGTGCAGTGATGGGAGGAGGATTTTGTCTTGGTAGCGAATCTGGAGATTTTGTTGTAGCACACTTCCAGTTTGAAGGTGAGTGTGGAAGACAGATTGGTAAGCAGAGTTGTTTATATTGGTTCAGGATGTTCAGCTTTTTATATATGAATGACAACTAGAACTTTAGAGAAACAAATTAAAGAGCATCTTTATTCTATTAGAACTAGAGATTCTAATAATACTTTGGCTCTGAGGGATGGATGTTATAAAAACTAGTTGGAAACCATAGAGACTGAATGGCAACTGAAATTAAATGTAGACAAGTTCCCAAGATTAAATGAAACTGTCAATATAAAATGTTTTTTAAAAGAACAAAAGCTATAAATTAAATGGTATTAATTTAACTTTTATTGAGTAAAATGTTTTTTTATAACAGGCTCTTAGAATGTTTTATATTTGAATGGATTATTGTTTTTATGGGGTTGGGATAACTGAATGTTAATTAGATTTTATTTTTCTAAAATTTTATTGGTTAATGGTTGTTTAAAAGGTAATGGTGGGCCTTGTGAAAATACTTTCTGAAGAAGACTTTTGAGGCAAAAGTTTTTAATTAAAGTTTAGTACTGCTAAACTGATGAATTGTGCATTCTTCTCCTATCCTTGTGTTTTTTAAGTGGTTTTATTTATTTGGTTTTGAGGTCTACCACTTTTTATTCCCTCTCATTTAATATGACTTTTAGTCCATATGGAACACAGTAACCACTAAGTGCATTCAGTTGTTTCTTCTTTAGTTCTGAGTTTTTGCAGTGCACTCCATCTTCTCTACTGAATTGCGCTTTCACATTTAATGAATAAAGTATTTGAGTTTTAATTTTACTAATAGGTCTTCCAGTGAATGGTCTAAATTTATTTTCTGAAGTATTGTCTAATTTGATTTTCTTGAAATCGATTGCATTATCAAAGATCTTCCAACATCGCAGTTCAAAAGCATCATTTTTTCTGGTGCATAGCCTTACTTACATCTCTCACAGCATTATGGTATTACTAGGAAACACCAAATCTTTGACTATATGGATTTTTGTTGAGAATATGATGTATTTGCTCTTTAAAATCTTTTCAAGATTTGTCATTGCTTTCTTTCCTCAGGAAAATAAAATCTGTTATGTCACTACATTCATATCTTTCCTATTTGCAAATAATAAAAAGGACTAGATGATATAAATAGAAATAGAAATTTTAATTCCAGCATTTGATTAATCAAACCTAGCATTTTGCATGATTTTTAAGCATATTCGGTAAATGAATTTGGGTGACACGATACAGCCATGTCTTACTGCTTCCAATCCTGAACCTGACAGTTATTCTATATTTGCTAATCTGACAGTTATTCTATATTTGCTTCTTGTTCTGCACACAAATATCTCAGGAGACAAATCCCCATTTCTCTAAAAACCTGTCACAATCTGTTATGGTCTTCACAGTAAATGACTGTACAGCAGTCAATAAAGCAGAAGAAAATATTTTTAAAGAACTTCTTTGCTTTCTTCATTATCTAGTGGATTGTAAATTGACTTTGGTGCCTCTTCCTCTTCCAAACCCATGCTAAACATCCCATAGTTCTCTTTCGATATATTGTTAGAATCTAGCTTGTAGGATCAAGCATTAGTTTGCTAGCATGTGAAACAACTACAATTGTGCAATAATGTGTGCTACTTTTGTATTGTTCTTTTTTCAGGGCGGGGTTAGAACATAAATTGACCTTTTCCAATCTAAGAGCCATTATCAGATTTTCAAATTGCTGGCAAATTTCAAGTAGTACTGGAACAGCATCCTTTTACAGGATTTCAAACAATTCAGATAGAATTATATTGCTTCCTGCAGCCTTATTACTAACAAGACTTTCTAGGGCACATTTAACTTCAATTTCCAGGATGTCTGGTTTTGAGTCTACTTGACACGACTATAATGTCAGTAGAACGACTTTCACAACACCAAGACCAAAACATTGAAGTTTCATTTGAGTAAAACTCCACTTTGACGACATTCTGAAGACTGAATATTTGAAATGCTGACTCCCCAAGCTGAGCAGAACATGGGAGGTGTGTTTCCAAAAGACTAAAAGTGAAAAAATAATAATTGTTTTTACTGAATTTAAGTGCCTGTACTGAATATTCTACTGAATATTCATGTCGGTGAGATAGCTACCATCATGAATATTCAATGGGATTTTTTGGCTATGCAGGTATTGCTCAGTGGGCAGGGTGTAGGATAGTGTACTATTGCTACAGTGTTAGTGGTTAGCGTTGTAATTGCATTTCCTGCAACACATCCGCTATATTTTCACTTGTGCTTGGCACCTAGTAGGAGACTTTGGAGACACAGAACACTATTTGTTCTGCATGTCTTCACTGTTTTCTCATTCTATGCAGTAGCAATGAAGTCAGTTTTGTAAAACTTCACTTAAATGAAAGTTGGCTGCATGAAGTGTCAGGATTTTGGAATGTTGGTGTTTTAGTCTCGGTGTTATGAAAGTCGGTGAAATAGTGATTCGGTCTTGTAAAGTAGACCCCTGGTTCTAGATCAGAGAACATGCCATTGCATGTTTTGATTATATTATGGTACTTGTTTACACAGATATTATGTACAGTCTTAATATGTACTGCTTCTGTTGGATGCCTCCCTCCTTTGTCTTTTGTCATGCTCAGTTTATCCTGGAAGCCTCCCTTAAAGATGATAATTATATTCTAACAAATATTACAACAAAGCAATACTGCTAGCTCTGCAGTTCCAAAAGCTGATATCTAACACCAGCCATAAACTGCCACTGCCCATGAGTTTAAACAGCTACAAACTGGCCTGTCCTCACTCAGCAGCCAACATGTCCTTATAATTTTCCTTAAGCCACACTTATCATACCACATCCTCTCCTGCCACACTATTCTATTAGAGCATATAACACACACAAAAATGTATTAGCCTTTGAATCCTATGCATAATAAAGCACTCAGCCTTGACATCTTAATATAATAAACTCATATTTATTTCAAGACCACATCCACTATTAAATAGTTGTCCTGCACAACACTCTTGCAGTTCTTAAAACTGCATCTTTACTAAGAGTATCTTTGCAGTGCTGATCACTTTTCACAATGATTTTTCCAGAACTGCACTCCGTCTTGGTCCACAAAAGTTACTAAGTACACAGCCCTATAAAGATATATGATACAAGAGCATAATAAACAAACTGTTATCAGCTAAACGCATACGTTTAGAGCTGTGCACCTCCAAAGTAAAATGATTCTCATCTTAATTACTAACTAAACAAGACCTCTCTAAAGCATATTTATTTGCAACTTCTTGGGAAACACCTTCTCCTTTAAAGAAGTTATAATCACTCTACTTACAAATCAATATTTATTAGCATATTTCAGAGCTAACATTTGTTAACCCACATACCCAGCTTCTCAAACCTACATGGAGTCTGTGAGGTAAAATGTATTTGGAGATCTCCTTTGTCCTTAGGGTTATTATCATTACTCAGCTTCCAGGTCAAAATCAGTTAACCCATACATGACCTCATTGTTAATACCCCCCACTATTACTAAATGTATCAGCCTCTAACAGCTGAACCTGAGGGACTTATTTAATACCTTCCCCATCCCTAACTAAAGTAAAATACCCATTTAAATAAAACAAATCTCTGCAGGACAAGATTTTAGCAATAGCATATCCTTTTCATGCATAGTTCAAAAACATTGGAATGACATTGATTCAGAAATATTAAAGATATTCAAAAAAGAACAGTCAACCACTAAAACACACCATTGCAAAAAATGATGCCCATCATATGTATCAAATCATTAGACAATCTTACATTTGTATTGTCTGGAGAACTTCCTCTTTATAGAGGACATTATTGTCTCTGTTACCTGAAAAAAAATTCTTCCTGGTGCACTTAACTAAGTACAAACCATTTAAAATCAAAGAGTGCATTCCTAGCCTTACTAATAAGAATTGACCAATAACTATGAAACTAACAGTTAAGCATTGTAAATCATTTACTAATTGGCATCATGTTTATTTTTTTAACTGACCTTTTATCAGTAATGAATTACAATAAAACCAAAAATAAAGCATTTCTGTATTTTTATTCAGCAGCACTCGTTTTCACACTATCACTTAATGACCACTGCTTCAAGAATATGACAAGTTATCCACATAAGGAAAAATAACAAATATAAATATTATTACCTATAGCATACCCAGACTATTGTTCCACCTACTGTTGTTGTTGTGTCTTTCTGCTTTTCCCAGTTAGGGGTCACCATAGCGGAACTCCAGTCCATTAATGATTGGCAGTAGATTTTTACGTGCCGAGTTGCCAGACCTGATGCACAACCTTCAACGAAGGTATGCCCATTCACGTATGTCTCCACACAGAAGATGCTTTAGCTGAGAATCGAACAGGACAACATCTTACTGTGGGGCGACAATGCTACCGCAGCACCACCACCGCAGTTCATTGTTCCACCCACTGTACAGTCTTTAAAATCACAGTTGCTGAACAAAGAGTAGCAAAAATTATCCCTTCTCATTAAGAACAAAAGTACATCTCTCTGGACAGTAGTTTAAGGTCAACCATTAGGTGCTGAGTCAAATGAAAGAAATGCACAGACTAAGCCAGGCTCTGTGGGACAGAAAATGAAACCTTGATTACATAACGTAGATGACCCAAGTTCAAATATCAATGTAGACAATAGAAGAGCTTGAGAGAGGGAGGGTGGAATTCAGTAGCTTTCACTGTCTTGCCCCATCTTTGCAGAGGGAATCGTGGATGCCTTGATTTTGGCCTATGCAAGTGCTTTCTTATATATCACAATGGCAATAAACTGAGCAGAGTGGTCTTGGATCTCTTTTGTGGACATGTGGGAGCACACACATTTCACAGGAGAGCACAGGAGGCCCTTGTATAGATACAGATTTTCACATCAGCCACCAGTGAGTGTGGTTAAAGTCACAAGCAGAAAAGCCAAGATGGCTACCTGAATGATGGTCTCAATGATCATCTCTTGTCTTGCAGGAAATGAATAGGCCAGAAACTATTAATCCCTATGAGAAATGGCTGAGCCAATAGTTGATGAGGAATGTTGATGGTCAACAGGCAGTAGGGCCCTAAACAAAAAGCCTAGACTATACATATCCAGTTTCAGTATTTGGTTATCCTATAGGATGCCTTCCTGCAGAAACAACTAATTAATTCTTAGATTGTAGCAACTCAAATTAAAAACATATTTCCTAGACAAAAATGAATAAATAAAAATGCATTGCCTTGGTTCTCTGTTTACAGACTTTTAAAATTTAGCAGTGCACTATGCCAGCTGAAAATAGTATTGCATATTAATTCCATGTTCTAGTTTTTTAACTTCTGTATTGATCTTTATATTTAATACCTAACTAAAATATATCCCAGTTAGTGTTACAGTATTAGCATTCTTTAACTTGTAATATATATAGTAAACCGTAATGGTTTTACTTGATTCTTATGTATTGGAAGACCTACTTAAAATCAAATTTCTCACTGAATATTGTTTTTGGAGTTGTTCTAAGTACATATCACTGACATTATTCTCTGCAATAACTATATAAAATTAAAATAACTCTTTCATATTTTGGAGGGTAAGAGATTAAGTGATCAGCCTTCATGTTCTTGTAATAATTTTTCAGTGGCAAGGATTGTTATTGAATGTGTTACTTTGTGGTATAATGACAATTGGGGTGATACAAATTCACCTTACAGACCCTAAACCCTACAATCAACTAAGACTTATAGTTCTAAGAAAGGGCTAAGTAACATTACACATATTACAACTCCCTCAAAACACTATAAAAAAGGGAAAAAAAAACATAAGAGAATTTGAATACCAAGAAAAAACACAAACAATATGATAAAGCTATTAATTATATGACTTCACTTCAATCAAGCATGATAAACATGAAGGAAAACGAACACCCAAAGGTAGATAGCTGGGCAGTCTCTCTTAAGCATGCATTTAGATTCATGCACAACTTGCAGTTCCCTACTGCTGGAGCCATCACAACATGTTGTCTCTGATTGTCAACAGGCTTTATGTGAACATTTGTTCCCAAACGTAACAGTACAGACACCTACATTTATGTCCAGTCTTGATGCTATAAATGTACCAAATTCTTCTGGTCAGACAACATTAAAATAAATGTTCAGGCTAGATGTCCAGATGATATCACAAGTAGAAAGAAAGAAACAGGCTGACCAATGTGGGCATTCCAAAATCGCATGATGGTGTAATGGGTGACAATATATTATCTGCACAAACCACAACTAACTTTTATCCTGAGCAAATATACATTTTTTTGTACTCATGACACCTCAGTGGGCACAAAGGGTAGGAAAAGAAGTAAAAATATTAATAATACTTCTGATGATGTGATATTTATTTAACAAAACAAAAAAGTACAAAAGACATGCAGTGGGGGGGGGGGCTCTAGAAATACAAATATTATGTCTACAGTTGCAACTTATTTATCTTTTCCTGAAGAACTGTTAAGCCTAGAATCCAAAGGACGAATGGCCTAAACAAGAAATATATTACTGTGAGTGCTCTAGTTGGTTTAAACCTTTCATATGTAAAATATATGATAACAAAACTATGTCAAGAAAAGGTCCATTATAATCTGATCTTATTCCATGTAGGAACAGATGACCCGATGTCAACATTACTTAACCATATGCAGAATGCTCTTCTGGAGCTAATTAAAATGCATGAAGTAGCTTCTATTGTCCATATACTAAGTGAAATAATGCCATCTACATGCTGGAATGACTACTTATTTAACAAAGCCCACATTTTTAGTAATTGGTTAAGGCAACTTTTTATGGTATACATCAAACGTATTCACCATTGGGAAGACTGTTTTCATGAATTCCAAAGACAAACTTCATCTTAGTCAATACAGGATAGTTTTTGTACGTAAAAAAAATAAGGAATATAGATGATCTGTTACAACTTTAAAATGTTTTTTATTACAATGCACAAAATCTGGGCAACAAGTCTGATGAATTGGTTGGTATAGCTACTGAACATAATTATTCAGTAATAGCAAATGTAGAATCATGGAATAATCATAGGTTCATAGGTTGGTACTAGGCTATCGACCCTAGGGCCTGTACAAGCCTAGCCATAACAATTCCCTGGCTATTTCTTCCCACACTATTTACTTCCCTGGACCCCTGTCTAGCAGGGCAACTGACGTGATCCCCGGGGTGAATTTCCTTTCTCCCATCCAATTATCAAGGTTCCTTTTGAAGAGGGCCAAAGAGGCACTCTGCTTGACATGTATGGGCAGTCTATTGCAGACTTTGGGGAGTCTCTGGGTCAGGAACCTATCCCTCCAGCATGTTTTGTTTATTGTGATGACAAGGTTTAGATCCCTGGAGCATGTGGCTTTGAGGGATTGGGATTTCTTTAAGTGTAGCATGTCCAGAAGCTCTGGGTTTGACATGGCCTTGTATGTTAAGCAGAGATCGCCTCAAAGTAGACGATATACGACAGAGTATAGCTGGAGTTTTTTAAGGCGGTCAGCATAGGGCATCTGCTTTAGGCCTGTGATTCCTTTAGTGAAATATTTCTGCAGCCTTTCCAGTTGTTGCAGATGTCTTGGGCGGTACATACCAAATGTGGCGTTGTATTCTATAATCGGTCTAATGAGGGATGAGTACAGTGGGACAATGATCTCCTTTTTTCTGGAATAAAAGCCCTTAGTGAAGAGGTGTGCCACATAGAAGGATTTCCTGACTGTTGTGGTGATGTGGTTATTGAAGGTGGGACTACTGTCCACCTGTGTCCCTAAGTCCCTTATCACACTTTCCGTGTTTAGTGTACTGCCACCTATGTGGTAATTCATGGGTACATGTTTTTTCCCAAGGGGGATAACTATACATTTCTTGGCATTAACTTGAGCCCATGGCTCTGGCACCAAGCATCTGTTTCTGTAAGGCCCTTTTGTAGAATATTCACATCATTTGGGGATTCAATAATGCACCCAGTTTGCAGTCATCTGCAAACTTTGTTAGCCAGAGTCCCTTAGTGTTAGCCTGTACTTCAGAGAAGTAGATGCCAAACAAGAGAGGTCCCAGGACTGAACCCTGAGGTACTCCACTTGTCACTTGTCTGGAGCTGGATTTGGAGTCAGCTACTTTTACAGTGTGGGTTCTGTCAGTAAGCCAGTTGGCAACCCATTGAGTGACGTAGGAAGTAATGCCCAGCTTAGTAAGTTTATCTATGATTCCAGAGTGGGGGATGGTGTCAAAGGCCTTGGTGAGGTCCAGATAGGCTGTGTGGACTGCCTTACCCTCGTCCACGGCTCTGGAGACTGATTTGAAGAAGTCAATCTGGTTCAGGAGACAAGATCGGCCCTTCACAAACCCAAACTGGGTGGGTTCCAGTATTTTAAGGTTGCCAGTGTCTTTGTTTATAAGTTCCATGATAATACATTCCATGGCCTTGCAGATCAGGCTTGTCAGACTGATGAGGCGGTAGATCCTGGGATCCAAGTGGGATTCCCCCTTGTGGAGTGTAATAACTGTAGCTGTGCACCACTCAGTGGGCATGAAGCCTGAGGTGAGGTTATGATTAAACATGACACTTAGGTGAAGTGCCAGTTCATTCTGTAGTTCATGTACACAGCCCAGGATGTAATCTGGTCCCATGGATGCTGTATTCTTAGCTTTGGAGAGTGTGTTGTTTTTACCTGTGTGGCTTTTATTACCGGAATCTGGCAATCTTCCGGTATTGAGATGGGCCATTTAGAGGGTGAGAGGGGGGTGAAGTTGGCGCTCAATCGATCTGCCAGGATATTGGCAATATCCTTAGGATCAGTATATTTAATGCCATTCTGTTGTAGCTCAGAGCAGATCTGAGCATTGCCATTTAGATTCTTGACATAGTTATAGAATGCCTTGTGGTTGTCTTTGGAAGCTTTGGCAATTTTATTTTTGTAACTAGCTTTGGAGGATTTTATGAGGGATCTCAGCTTCTTACTGAGGCTGGTAAGGGAGGTTTTTGCATCCTGGGATTTTCCTCTTTTCTGCAACAGTTTCTTCCTTTTGCTGTAATGTTTGTTTATGGCAGGGGACCACTAGATTGGCTTCCTTTTTTGGAGGAGAGCATCTTGGTTCTATTTGGGATGCCACGATTCATGCATGAGTGGATGTGCTTGTACAGTGCCTTAGTGTAGGACTCAGCAGTCAAACTTTCAGTTCCCATCTGCATGGGTGTCATGAAGTTTGTAACTTCTGACTTGAGTACCATGAAGTTGATTCTGGAGAAGTTTTTTATGGAGGTTTCCTTACTGGGGGATGGGGGTGGGATGTGGATGTTAATGGTGATTAGCTTATGGTCTGACCTGACCAAGGAGGGGGTGACCATAGGTGTGGAGCATTGATTTCCCATGTTAGCAATGACCAGGTCTAGGATATTGGAGCCCCTGGTGGGACTATGGATTAGTTGATCCAGGGCATTGGAATTTATGAATTCCAAGAACCGTTGGGTAAAGGTGTTGGTACATGAGTAGTTTTCCCAGTTAATGGCAGGGTAGTTGAAATCACCCAGTATTAGGGTGTTTTGTTGTATATTAATATTTTCCATTATGTTTAGAAATGTTTATTGAGAATCTCAGTGTATGGTGGGGGATCTGTAGCAAGCTACAATTTGGATTGCAGTCTTATCTAGTGTTAGTTGCACCTGGAGAATTTCAGACGCATTGTGTTGGGCAACTAACCTATTGGTGTGAATATCCTTGGTGAATATGGACACTCCTCCACCTTTAGTGTTTCTATCCTGGTTTGGTGGCCGAAAAGTGTGGCAAGAGTTGTAGCCTGGTATTGCAGGGGTTCTCTCTGGAGCTTTGAACCAGGTCTCAGTTACTGCACAGGTATCGATGTTCTCCATTTTTAGGAGTGCCTCAAGAGAGTGCATTTTGAGGTTTAGACTTCTAGCATTGAATGGCATTACCTTCAGATTTTGCATGCTTGTACCTGTTACCGTAGTGGTTTTGTCCTTTGAACTTTGCCTAAAAAAGGCACTATAGGGGTGGCAAGAGCCTTAGCCAGTAACCTGAATCCCAGGAGCGGCAGGTGCAAACCATCTCTGGCAAAGAATCGTGGTCTGTTGATCATGTCGTCCCAGGCAGACAGATACTGAATCCCCTTTGAATGACACCAGAAGCTAAGCCAATTGTTGAAGTCAATCATTTTGTCTTTATATTGTGGTATCATTCTAGGTTCTCCCGTTCGATCCTCGGGGGGGGTGCCTTCTGTGCTGAGTCTGCATGTCCTCTCTGTGGTCGCGGTGGGTTTCCTCCCTCCGCTCTCCCACCTCCCACCAAAGACATGCAGCAGATTTGACACTCTAAATTGGCCCTAGGTGTGTGTGTGTGTGTGTGTGTGCCTTCTGTGGAAGGTTGGGGCTGGGCACTCGACAAAACCCAAACAAACTCCACCATTCAATGTGCGATGGACGCTTAGGTGTGGCTAACCCTGATACGGAGGATAAGAAGAGAAGAGATTGTGGTATCATTCTGGGCAAAGGCAGGATACTACTCAGGGTTAGGGTCATACCTGCCTGGGCCACATGATCCAAGAGCTCTTCCATGTCTCTTTTCATGTAGTCCCGGGAGGTATGTCTCAAGTCATTCACTACAACATGGACAATGACAGAGTCATATTTGTACTTGTTGTGGAGTGACTTGAGTGCATGAGTTATGTGGTGGATCCTGACACCTGACAGGCAGCTCACTGTAATTTTCTTCTTGTTCAGCCTGGTGAGTGGGACATTAGTGTGACTGACTATAGAGTCACCTATGACTAAAGTGTTAGGTACGTTCTCTTGCCTTAGGGGCTGTTGCTGAGTGGCACACTGGTGTTGTGAGCTATGTGACACTTTGGTTGTGACTGGTGTTTGTCTGCGTTTCAGTGTCGGAGGTCCTTGTTGCTTGGGCAGGTTATAGTTAAGGGTCTCTGCATATGTGGATTTAGTGTTGCTATGTGTGGGTGTTGGTGGTGTGAGTTTAGAAGGGCTATGTGTTGCTTGAGGTGTAGTGCAGGTCTTAACCTTCTCCTCTTGACTGTCTAGCACAATCTTGGGTGGAGAGAGCTTTGCTTCCAGTTTGGCTATGTAAGTGCATCTCTCACAGGTTGCAGTGTTGGGTGGTAGGAGGAGAGGGTTGTCTGTGTACATGAGGCAATTGCTGCATTGCCCCATTATGCCCAAATTCACCAGGTGGACAAGGGAAATCAATGGAAGCTGACCCTTGTACATGCCTGGTTTGGTGCTTTTTTTTTTGAAAAGTACAAGAGCTGTTTTCCCTTACCTTAGCAAGGTACTTTGCAGTTATAGTCTGTTTAGTACCTATGATTAATTTCTCCTTATTAATGAGAGTTGAGTGCTTGTATCAGTTTAAGGCTTCCTAGTGCTTTCCAGCAGCTATTAGAGCAAGTGCTAGTCCATATATAATAACAATATACAATATACAATCCATATACAATAACAATAATAAGCAAGACATATTCCACATTACACAAAATAAGAATGCCTCCGAGAGAACTCCAGGGAAGGGAGAGTAACATTATGGGTTTATAACAATATTCAAACTTCGCATGTGAATTCAGTTAATGAGATAGAATGTATAATTGTTCAGGTTTTTGATCTTTTCCAAATTGTCACTGAAGGTACCGGATGGACTAATATTCTTGATCTGGTTCTGACTGATAACTCTGGTATTATTTACAACTTCATAACTGGGACACCCATTGCACTTTCAAATCATAACTCACTAATATTTCAGTTAAAAATACAAACATCTGCACTAAGAGTTTATAAGAAAAATTGTTATGGAAGAATTAATTGTGGAGTTTAATACAATTACTACACTTAAAATTGTGGCACTCATATTTATTGAATCACAAAGTAAATTTTGGATACAACACTTTACATGAATTTCTTCTTAACAGCCTTGAATCCACAGTTACTTATAGGCATAATTCAAATAAGAATATATTTCTACAATGGCAGAATTTAGATCTTTGTAAATTATATAAGAAAAAGTAAAAGAAATATAAGGTTTACAAGAAATATCCAAGAATATCAAACAACAGAATTTTTAATAACATCAGCAGGTCACTTAGGAGCAAAATT
This sequence comes from Protopterus annectens, assembly GCF_019279795.1. Classification (NCBI taxonomy): domain Eukaryota; kingdom Metazoa; phylum Chordata; order Ceratodontiformes; family Protopteridae; genus Protopterus; species Protopterus annectens. Next base: position 904,114,844 of record NC_056746.1, read on the forward strand.
AAAATAGAAAAAAAGTTTTGATGGCAAACTTGCAGTGGATACTAACAAAAACACAAAGTTGTATAAGTATATTAATAGTATCAGCCAGTAAGCTCTATAGAATCTGAAGACAATATAATACATGATCCTTTGAAGATAGCACATCTGTTTTTTTTCTAATTTTGACAGATTATCTATGAACATTGTAATTCCTTGATAGCTCAACTTGCCTTATTATATGTCAGGGGATGATAGAAAAAGTTTGCAGTAAATAAAGAATTCAGTTTCTATGGGCCTTGATTCAATTCTCTCCATACAGTTCCTATCAATAAAGGTCAATTGCTACCAATATTGAACTTAATATTTAATAAGCTATTACAAACAGGCACTGTTCCCAGCTCATGGAAAACATCTACTATAATACCAATATATAAAAAAGGTAATAAAAGTGATGTTACAACTATAGACCCATTAGCATCACGTTCATTCTGGATAAATGCTTTGAAAGATGCATTACTGAAATACTGGGGGAAAAATAACACAAATATCACCATTTTGGATTATGAGCAACATGATTTTGTAAAGGGTAGATCTAGACTGAAAGGTTTATTAATCTCTATGATCAAATTACTAAGGCTCTGCATCTGCGTCTCTCTTTTGGATTAATTTGCTCAGATTTAGCCAAGTTGTAGTCTACCAAAGCCTTACCAAGTCTAAGGCGAATATAGTCCTGGTAAAGTAGATTATGCCTTGGTTAACTGACAGATCTCAATGTGTAACAATACAAGCTCTCTTCCTATTCATCTTGAAGTTCCACAAGGTTTGGTTCTTTGACCAAAGTTATTTAATATTGTATTTGCTTCCATTTCTAGATCTAAGACATGTTGTATAAGCATGCAAGAGATTGTAAGATTGGGGTCATTGCACAAATTTAATCTGATATTGCATATTTAAATTTTTATATGAGACAGATCGATGACTGGGCACACAATATAGGTATAAATTTTAGTTATGGCAAATGTAACATAATGTATTTTGGAAAGGCTGCAGTGCATTCGCCTGTGTACCTAGTAGAACATCCACTAAAGGAGGTAATCCAATATAAAGACTTGGGAATAACCACAAGCACTAATCTTTCCTTTGGCATACACGTGTTACTGATAAGTAATAAAACAATGTGTGAAATGGGATACATATTTAAAAATCTTAGCACAAGAAATCAAATGTGACTTGCATTGCTATATAAAATATTTATTTGGCCAGTCTTAAAGTACAGTCAAATATTTTTGTAAATACAATGCAGGTCAGTTAAATTATCCTGAGAGAGTACAAAGAAAAATCACTAAGAGGGTTTTACTTCACAAAAATTACAGTTAAAATAATAGATAAAATACCTTAATTTATTTAATATTCATTATTGTTATGTCTGTGGTAAGTTAATATTTGCCTACAAAGTCTGTCATGACCCTAGTTTTCTGGGACATAAAAATATATAACTGTAGTTTAACACAGAGACATCAGGCTATGAAGTTTGATTTAAGCATTATGGTGACACAATTAAGTCTCTCTTACATAACTCAAAGATTGGTGATATACAATAAATTATTACTTTATATCAGAAACAGTAAAAATATTTTAAGAGACAACTGGGATTGTGGGCTGTTGACAAAGTGCTTGATCCAGAAATCTTGGAGTCAGCATTATTAGATGGCCACACAACCTTAAGACTGGGACACTATTTATGAACTTATGAATATAGTATGAAAACAGACAAGCCATCAGTGTCTATCAACCCATGTCTCTAAAGAACATGCATTTATTTTCAACAATTAAGCTTCTGAGGTTAAGAACTTGATTTTGGTCAGGTATATTGTTTCAACTTTTGGGGGCTATTTTAGCAAACACCCTTTCTACTAGAACAGGTTCAAATGGGGGTCAGGCTAATTCATGAATCGTACTGTTGTGAAAGTTTGTAGAATCCAGCAAGTTATTTAGAGGAGGCAGTATTTATTTTTCAGGAGTGTAAAGGTGACAGTGTTTAGTAGGAGAGTGACTCAGCTAGCCAAGTGACTACTTTTTTGGTGTTATAACAATGATGTTCACAGGAATTGGTAAGAACAATGTGTGACACAAGGGGAATACTGCAAACCCAGCTATCTGGAATTTTGTAAATAGTTATATGTATGTGTGAATACCAGCATGATGCAATTGGTTGTGTTACTAAATGTATTAGAACTATATGTTATGTGCATATTAAACTACTGGTACAGAAGTGTGTGCTGAACAGGGTTTGTACAGACTGAGCTTCAAGGATATGTCCACAGTGTACCCTACTGGAAGAGACCAGAAATGTATATAAGCTATATACCTGTGCAAATGTATGTTTTAATAGAAGAAACTGGAACATACAGTGTTAACTTGCAAAACTTCAAGAAAATAAGTGGAAATTAAATTGTTTTACGATTATGTTGTAAAAGTTAGTTTCAATGCAGCAAGGAGACAGGATGTCTAGAACTAGGAAGCCTTCTACTTTGTTTTGAAAGTATTTTATTGTTTTATGTCTTCTACCAACTGCTAACATCTAAAGGCTATGTATTTTTCACAAGGAGATGTCAAATGCTACAATGGGGGTTTAGCTTGGGAACTTAAGTCAGGTGACAAAAAGTGATGTCATCCAAGCTAACCCAGAAGTAATATTTGACATTAATTTAAGATCTCTCTCAGAGAGAGACTGTGCATTTTGTATTTTGTCTTGGACCTAGCAAGAACATCCACTCATCACCATCTGCACTTGCCTTACTGTAAGTAAGATTAGGGCATAGTATCTCTCTTAGATATAGACAGGAATATAGTAAAGATTAGCTTAGATGTTTTTTGCATTTATTTGAGATTGTCCTGCAATGTTGTTTTAAAATATTTCCTGTGATTTTGAACTCTGACGTTACTGTGTTGATTGACTGAGCATTGTCTTGTTCTTTTATTATTTATTATTAAATATATTTAAACCTATCTTTGTGGCTGATATTTGTGAGACATATGTAAACTCTTAAAGTACTTGCATATGTATTTAGTGACACTGTACAGGCCACTCCTCAGTAACCTTGCAAGTCTTGGTCAGACTACCATTTGGATAATAGTAACATTACACAGTAGGATTGGACACCCTTTGTAAGGGCCTTATAGTAGCTGATAAGTAGGGGTTGGTGGCAGTGGAAACTACCTTATAGTCTGAGCAGAAGACAGCATAGCTTGTAAACATGTGCCAGCCTTCCCCATGTGTGTGTGTGTGTGTGTGTGTGTGTGTGTGTGTGTGTGTGTGTGTGTGTGTGTGTGTGTGTGTGTGTGTGTGTGTGTGTGTGTGTGTGTGTGTGTGTGTGTGTGTGTGTGTGTGAGTGAGTGAGTGTGTGTGTGTGTGTGTGTGTGTGTGTGTGTGTGTGTGTGTGCGTGTGTGTGTGTGTGTGTGTGTGGGTGTGTTTGTATATAAACCAAATCTCAAAGTGTGTATGTGTCAGCTACTTGGGCAGGGACATGAAGCACTGGTTGGGCAGAGAAGGTGCTGGAGGTCATGGCTTGGCTCCTCAGCTGAGATCTTAACCCTATAGCTGCACCAGAGGGGAGTCTTATTGGGGATCTGAAGAAATAAGGGGAAACCAGCCCCAGACTGACTGTGATCTCTGTGTGTTCTTAAGGGAAATTGCACTTTACTATATGTGTACTTGTCATCCTCCCAGTGTGTATGTCCCCTAGCTGTTACCATTGGTGAGGATTGAGGCTCCTTGATTACTGGGCCAGTGCAGGGCTTCACATATTAATTGGGTGGCAGTAGTGGCATATCCACATCACATTAATTGGTGGACAGTGGTGGGATATCCACATCACATATTAATTGGTTGACAGTGGTGAGATAGCCACATCACATATTAATTGGCTTGTAGTGGTGTGGATATTGAATTCATGTAGCCTGTGTACAGTGGTCACTGAAGGTGTTTGTACTCTCAATCAGCCATACAGTGAACATTCAGAGTTTCACATCACACTTGTTTTATTTTTTTGTTAGCTTAATTAGTCAGGGAGGGTAGACGAGCATGTCAGCAGAGGAGTATGACAAGCTGACAAAGAGCCATTTGGCTGAGATGTGCCAAGCTAAAGGACTGGTACATGCCAACCTGACTAAGGCAGAAATGATTGTAGCTTTGACATAGCTGCATCACAGACCAGCCATCACAAGGACAACCAGGCTGGCCTTGAAGATGTACAACTCTCAGAAAATGGACAGCTCAAACTTTCCACAGAGGACTTAAAATCTGTCTGGACTTAAAGAGACTTGAGTTGGAGGCCAAGCATTTGGAAACAGAAGCAGCAGAGAGACTGAAATGTCTAGAAGCTGAGGAAAATGAGAAAACTGTGACATCTAGAGGTGGAGGAGATGTAGAGGCAGAGGCAACACGAAAAGGAGATGCTGACTCTTCACCAGAGTCATGGAGGTAATGTGGAAAGGAGTAAGGGAACCCCAGAAGCAACAAAGGTCAGTAAATTTCTTCCACAATTTACAGAGGGGCATACGTTTGATAGTTTCATTCTTATGGTTGAAAGGATATGTAAACAGTATAATGTTGACTAAGGGCTTTGGGTATGGTTACTGACCCCATTACTCCATGGTAAATCTGTAACTGCTATTTCTAAATTGTCTGATGATGATTGATTAAATTATAATATTGTAAAGAACCATCTTTTAGAAGTTTTAAGTTAACACCTGAAGCTTATAGGAAAACGTTTTGTGAGCACAGATGCAAGGCAGATGAAAGTGTGTGTGAATATGTTGCTGAACTAAGCACTTATTTTCATAGGTGGGTGAATGGATGTCAGGTCACCACTTATGAAGGGCTGTCAGACCTTTGGTGAGGGAACAAGCCCTTAGCACTTTGCCTGAGGACATGAGAATCTGGTTAGCTGACAGACAATTCAATACTGCAGATGAATTGGGGAAGAAAGGAGACCTATACTTAGCAATCAGGGCATTACTGCACAGGAACAGGATACACAGTGTTGCTCATAGCTCTAAGGGAATCCATGGTGGGCAGCCCAGACTGCTCCAACAGAGTCCACCAGTAGCAGGGGAAGCCACTAGTCTAGGTACATGCTCTGGACCAAGGGTTAAATGTTTTAAATGCAACCAGTGGGGACATGTAGAATATAGATGTCCACAGAGGCAAGGTGGGGAACAAAAGGTGTGAGAGCCAGTAAGTGGGAATGACAAAATGCTAGCAGTAAGTTGTTGTGAGACAACAAGGGTACCAAACTACCACAAGAGGTTATATCCTATCTTAGTGGATGGAAAAGAGGCCACTGCTAAGATAGACACAGCCTCTGACCTAACCATTGTGAAGCCTGCAATGATTACAGGGGAACACTACTTGCTTGGGCAGTCTACTCCAGTCAAAGCTTTAGGAGGGACCCCATTCCAAATACCTTTGGCTGGGGTTCATCTTGACTGGGAGGGTGGAAAAGGGAGCCAGCAAGTAGGTGTATTTGAGGATATCCCTGCAGATGTCCTGATAGGGAATGATTCTGATAATGCAGTACCATGTGTGCATGCAGTTACATGCAGTCAGGCTTGGAGACAAGCATGTGGGTCTGGTAGCCTTCGGGAGACCCAGACAGACCACACACTTAAAGCCAGGACTGGTGAGGTGGTTACTTCAGGGAGCAGTGAGACTGAAGTTGAGACACAACTGCTTGTGGGTACTGATGTTCCCTTGGACAGAGTGACTGCAAGGGCAGAGGTGAGTAGCAGTACCTAGGCTGACAGTGAGGCACCGCTGTCAGAGGATACCAGACTTCCTGTGGAAGGGGAGCTGGGTAGGGTTACAAAGAGAGAGTTCAGACATGCTCAGCTCTCAGTCTCTATATTGCAAGGCCTGAGGGAGGTAGCTTGTGAGGCATCTGATCCTCAAGGGAAGGGGGAATCTGTACACTGGGACAAAGGGTTACAGTATAGAGAGTGGACCCCTGAGAGAGGGCTAGAGGATGAGAGAATACAGCATTTGGTAGTGCCCAAAGCCTACCATCTGGCAGTTCTAGCCATAGCCCATGATATTCCCTTTGCAGGTCATATGGGCATAAAACATACAAAGAGATGCATTATGCAGGACTTTTATTGGCCTGGGATTTCCAGAGATGTAACAGGGTACTGCAGGACTTGTGAGCAGTGCCAAAAGGTAGGCAAGGCAAGAGACAAGGTGAAAACTCCTTTGATGCCTTTGCCTGTGATTGAGGAGCCATTTCAGAGGGTAGCTATGGATATTGTGGGGTCTCTGGGTATCCCAAGGTCCACAGGGAAAAAGTATACTTAGTGGTAGTAGATCATGCTACCAGATACCCTGAAGTGGTGGCTCTGTCCTCTATTGAGGCAGAAAAGGTGGCAAATGCTTTGTTAGAGATTTTCAGCAGGGGAGGTTTCCCAAAAGAAATACTGACTGACAGAGGTGCCAATTTCATGTCAGACCTGCTTGCTTGTCTGTGAAAGCACTGGGGGTGAAGCACCTAAAGACCACCCCTACCATCCCCAGACTAATGGTCTTGTTGAGAGGTTAAACTCAAAACTCAAGTCCATGCTACAGGCATTTGCAGACCAATTTAAGAGGGAGTGGGACAAGTATTTGCCCCATCTGTTGTTTGCTTATAGAGAGGTGCCCCAGGAATCCACAGGTTTTTCACCCTTTGAGTTTCTGTATGGGCATAGGGTGAGGGGACCTCTAGATTTGATTTGAGATGAGTTTGAGGGTGAGTGTGAATCTCACAAGGGGTCTGTTGTGGCATATGTGCTAAACCTCAGGACAAGGCTCTGGGAACTCATGGACTTGGCCCAGGAAAACCTGGCAGAAGCCCAACAGCAAAAAGGTGTGGTGTGACAGGAATGTTCGAGCTAGAGTGTATGCTGTAGGGCAGCAGGTAATGGTTCTCATTCACGTCAGACACAACAAGCTGCAGGCAGCTTGTGAGGGACCCTACAAGATGGTAAGGAAGTTCAGTGATGTTAACTACATGATAGAACTGCTAGGCAGGAGGCAGTGGCACAAACTAAACCATGTTAACATGATGAAACCTTACCATGACAGGGAGGCCCTTGTGTTAAGTATTTGCAGTACAAGGCAGGAGGAATCCAAGGGGGAACTATGGCTGCAGGGAGCCAGCCAGCTAAATCCCAAATTATTATGGTGGAGCCTAGGGTTGTAGGCATATGATGGTAGAGTGAAGTACTGTACTGGGGTCAGCAATGCCAAGGCAGCTGGAATCTAAAAACAGGGAATGGGGTAAGGTACCCCTGGTAGTCAACCCTCTCAAGCAATGTTTCTCAAAGGTCACTTGAAAAACTAGCTTGAGTTTTCCAGGGGGAAGAAGTGTGACGCAAAGGAAATACTGCCAGCCCAGCTATCTGGAATTTTGTAAATAGTTATATGTCATTTGTGAATACCAGCATGATGCTTGTGTTACCAAATGTATTAATTATTATTATTATAATTATTAATCTAATTAACCTACATGACTACCAGCAGCTAGTCCAATTTCCTACTAGGTGTGATAAAACCTCTAAAAGGGAATCTATCTTGGACTGGGCCCTAACTAACAACCCCACACTGTATCCCCACATAGGCAGCCTCCATGACAGTTTAAGCGATCATAACCTAATTTACATAGTACATAGCAGAACCAGCCAATGCAAGAGTACTACTTATAGATCCACAAGAAACACAAAAGATTTATCTCCCGAGGTGCTCAAAACCTTACTATCTAACTGTGCCTGGACCCCTCTAAAAACCCTCCTAACTGACCAGGCTGCAGCCTACTTTAACAAAACATTTCTACAACAGCCAGACAGTGTAGTTCCACTATGTAAGGTCAGGGTTAGAGCATCTACAAACCCCTGGCTCAGGAAAGAAACCAAACAAATCCTTAAGTCCATAGACACTGCCTGGTTCTACTATCAACGAACCAAGGACATACAAAGCCTAACTAATTATTGTGAGCTATGCAACGTTGCAAAAAAAACGTAACAGGCAGGACAAAAAAAAATCCTACTATACTACCTTGCAAACTAAATACCAACACAACCCCCAAGAATTCCGGAAAAGTGTAAACCAGTTGCTAAAACCCACACAAACGGCTACCTCCAAACCAGCCAACCCTAATACTAAACTTCCCATTGAAACACAATTCAACTCCCACTTTGTGAACACAATTCTATCCCTAGTACCACAGGACAATACCAACCTCACTATCCCTCTCACCATAGACAATACTAATTCATGTTTTGCCCTCAAAACAGTGCCCACCAGCTCCGTCAAAAGTATGCTTACCAAAGTAAAAACCTTATCAACTGCAGCTGATGAACTCCCTAGCTATTTTTTAAAACTTACAGCTGATGCTATTGTTATCCCAATCTCAATACTTATAAACAGATCCATTGCTGAAAACTACGTGCCCAAACTCTGGTAAATATCCCTTGTTACCCCCATACATAAAGGGGGGACCCCACTGAACTTAACAACTATAGACCCATTGCAATACTCTCCACCCTGGCCAAAATCTTAGAAAAGTGCATCCATACCTAAGTACTAAAACACCTAATAGTTAATATTCTATTCTCTACTCAACACGGTTCCAGATCAGCCCACAGCACCACTACAGCCCTACTCAGCTTCACAGACACAATAAACCAACTCAGAAATAAAGGTCTTCATGTGTCAACTCTCTTTTTGGATATGTTCAAATCATTTAACACAGTGTCCCATCAAATCCTGTTAAATAAATTATATCACTATAACCTATCAAAATCCACTCTAACTTGGTTCTATAGCTACTTAACTGACAGACACCAGGCTGTGAAATGGGAAAATTCTCTCTCATCTCTGCTACCCATAAATACAGGAGTACCACAGGGGTCTATCTTCTGACCTCTACATTTTACAGTTTTCACAAATGACCTCCATACCTCCACACAGCATGCTTCTATCATTCAGTACACTGATGATACTACACTAATCTGCACTGCACAAAATACTCCCATCCTCCTGCAAACCAATCAATTAGCACTCTCTCTGATGTTGAAAACTACCTTACCAAAGCCAACTTATTCTTAATCCCAAGAAAACACAACTAATGATTATAACCAGTCCTAATAAAAATATCAATAGCAGTCAGCTCACCATCTACTCTATAAACTCCATGCCTATCCCACTAGCGGCACAGGCCAAGCTACTAGGAATAACCATAGACTGCCACCTAAAATTTGATAGTCATATCAACTTGACCATAAAGAAAGTACATGCCAAACTAGGATATGCCTACCACATTAAACCATTCCTCACCAATAATACAAGAACTACCATTGCACGGTCACAACTCCTGTCCACCATACACTATGCATTCCCCATTCTAACTAATCTCAATAAAGCTGATCAAAGTAAAATGGAAGCCTGTTACAACAGAAATGCCTGCTTTGCTACTAACTGTCCACATAGAACCCAACACTGTATTGGACTGCACCAACTACACTGGCTTGAACTGACTAACCTAGTAACCTATAGTCAGCTCTGCCTTTGCCACTCTTTATATTACTTCCTCAATAAGTGTCCTGCCCTCGATAATCTAGTGCAACAGCACTCAACCACAAGACCTCTTCGATCATCAAGCAAATTATTACTACAAGTCTCCAACAGCAGTAATAGTTTTGATGACTCACTATATGGTAATATAGTGGCAAAACAGTGGAACATCATCCCCATTAGCATACAAAACACATCCTCTAAAGCATCCTTTAAAAACCTCATCAGGCAACATCTGACACAAAGCTGGCAGTGCTATGACCGCAAACCAGGCTAGAGCAATTACACAACTCACATTTACCTATGACTATCATACCTTATTAATTACCCACTATTTTCATATAAACTGATCAAGCTAAATTACTGTTACAATATAATCCAAGGCATAAGCTAGTACTATCACTTTTCTAGTTACAAATAGTAATGACATATATTACTTATAGAGGTTTGCCAACATCTACTGAAGCAATCTAAATTAATATTGCAAAAACAACCTAATGCATTATGTAAGCGGTTATTGTGCTTCAATGGAATTTATAATCTATTATTACTAATAATGAATGTTTCGTTGACTCCCTGCATTTGTATTGTTTAACATCACTGCAAGATATCTTCTTCTTTTTTCGGCTGCTCCCATTAGGGGTCGCCACAGCAGATCAACTGTTTTCATTTCTTCCTGTCCTCTGCATCTTGCACTGTCACACCAACCACCTGCATGTCCTCTCTCACCACATCCATAAACCTTATCTTAGGCCTTCCTCTTTTCCTGTTACCTGGCAGCTTCATCCTTAGCATCTTTTTCCCAATATACTCTGCATCCCTCCTCAGCACATGTCCATACCAACGTAATCTTGCCTCTCTGGCTTTGTCTCCAAACCTTCCAACCTGGGCTGACCCACTAATATACTTATTCCTAATCCTGTCCATCCTCGTCACACCCAGTGCAAATCTTAACATCTTCAACTCCGCCACATCAAACTCTTAACTCCTGCCTTTTTGTCAGTGCCACTGTCTCCAACCCATATAACATACCTGGTCTCACTACCCTCTTGTAGACCTTCCCTTACACTGTTACTGGTACTCGCCTGTCACAAATCACTCCTGACACTCTTCTCCACCCACTCCATCCTGTCTGTACTCTCTTCTTAACCGCTCTTCCACACTCACCATTACTCTGAACTGTTGATCCCAAGTACTTAAACTCATCCACCTTCGCCACCTCTACTCGCTGCATCCTCACCATTCCTCTACCCTCCCTCTCATTCACACACATATATTCTGTCTTAGTCCTGTTGACCTTCATTCCTCTTCTCTCTAGAGTATATCTACACCTCTCCAGGGTCTCCTCCACCTGTTCCCTACTCTCACTACAGATCACAATGTCATCTGCAAACATCATAGTCCATGGGGACTCCTGTCTGATCTCATCTGTCAACCTGTCCATCACCATTGCAAATAAGAAAGGGCTCAGAGCTGATCCTTGATGTAATCCCAGCTCCATCTTAAACGCATTTGTCACTCCCACCGCAGACCTCACCACTGTCACACTACCCTCGTACATATCCTGTACCACTCTTACATACTTCTCTGACACTCCTGACTTCCTCATACAATACCACAACTCCTCTCTAGTCACCCTGTCATATGCTTTCTCTAAATCCACAAAGACACAATGCAACTCCTTCTGACCTTCTCTGTACTTCTCCATCAACACTCTCAGAGCAAACATCGCACCTGTAGTGCTCTTTCCTGGCATGAAACCATACTGCTGATCACTAACCATCACCTCCCTTTTTAACCTAGCTTCCACTACTCTTTCTCATAACTTCATGCTGTGACTGATCAGGTTCATCCCTCTGCAGTTACTACAGCTCTGCACATCACCCTTATTCTTAAAAATCGGTACCAAAACACTTTTTCTCCATTCCTCAGGCATCCTCTCACTTTCCAAGATTTCATTAAACAATCTAGTTAAAAACTCCACTGCCATTTCACAAAACCCCTCCATGCTTCCACAGGTATGTCATCTGGACCAACAGCCTTTCCATTCTTCATCCTCTTCATAGCTATCCTTACTTCCTCCATGCTAATCAACTGCACTTCATGATTCACTATCCACACATCATTCAACCTTCTCTCCCTCTCATTCTCTTCATTCATCAACCCCTCAAAGTACTCTTTCCATCTGCTCAACACACTCTCCTCACTTGTGAGTACGTTTCCCTCATTATCCTTTATCACCCTTACCTGCTGCACATCTTTACTAGCTCGGTCCCTCTGTCTAACCAATTGGTACAGGTCCTTTTCCTTAGTGTCCACCCTTTTAATAAACTCTTCATATGCCTTATCCTTAGCCTTCACCACCTCTCTCTTTGCCATGCACCTCATCTCGTTATACTCTTGTCTACTTTCTTCATCTCTTTGATAATCCCACTTCTTCTTTGCCAACCTCTTTCTCTGTATACTCTCCTGTACTTCTTCATTCCACCACCAGATCTCCTTGTCCTCCTTCCTCTTTCCAGATGTCACACCAAGCACCTTTCTAGCCATCTCTCTTACTAGCTCTGCTGTAGTTACCCAGCTATTCGGTAACTCTTCATTGCCACCCTGTGCCTGTCTTAACTCTTCCCTGAACATCACCTCACAATTACCCTTTTTCAATTTCCACCATTTGATCCTTGGTGCTGCCCTCACACTCATCCTCCTCTTCTTGATCACCAATGTCATCCTACAAACCACCATCCTATGCTGCCTAACTACACTTTCCCCTGCCACCACTTTACAGTCTCACTGTAAGATATGTTATTGTTAATGTTCTATGTTATGTGATGCTGTTTAAAAACCTAAATGTGTATGTGACTTGTCTTTCACTGTGGAGCTTTTCTCCCCGGGCCTCTGCTGAAAAAGTGTCTTGACCCAGTCAGACACCCCTGGTTAAGAAATGTAAAATAACATAAAAATAAAAAAATATTAGAACTATATGTTATGTGCATATTAAACTACTGGTACAGAAGTGTGTGCTGAACAGGGCTTGTACAGACTGAGCTTCAAGGATGTGTCCACAGTGTACTCTACTGGAAAAGAACAGAAATGTATATATATATATACCTGTGCAAATGTATGTTTTAATAAAAGAAACCGGAACATACAGTGTTAACTTGCAAAACTTCAAGAAAATAAATATAAATTAAATTGTTTTAAGATTGTGTTATAAAAGTATCAAAGACATGCATCTGGAGCATTTCTCCCCGGGCCTCCGCTGAAAACAGGCTCTGTGGAACCTAGTCGGACATTCCCGGTCAACAAATGTTAAATAAATAAAAATAAAATAAAAGTTAGTTTAAATGCGGCAAGAAGACAGGATGTCTACAACTAGGGAGCCTTCTGCTTTGTTTTGTAAGTGTTTTATTATTTTATGTCTTCTACCAACTGCAAACATCTGAAGGCTATGTATTTTTCACAAGGAGATGTCAAATGCTACAATGGGGGTTTAGCTTGGGAACTTAAGTCAGGTGACAAAAAGTGATGTCATCTAAGCTAACCCAGAAGTAATATTTGATATTAATTGAAGAACTCTCTCAGAGAGTGACTGTACATTTTGTATTTTGTCTTGGACCTAGCAAGAACATCCACTCATCATCACCATCTGCACTTGCCTTGCTGTAAGTAAGATTTAGAGGTTTCACTATGAAATCTCGAAATACTGAAATCCTGAATTTCAGTATTTTGAAATTACATAGCTGAAGCCTTCAAATCCCAAAATCCCATAATCGCGAAACTCAAAATCCGGAGCCTACACTACACACAGAGCACACACATAAACATACACACAACTTCCCCCCACGAGCAGACAGACAAATGTAGACCACATATAAGCAGGGAGGAAAGCCCCCCTGCACCCTCACCCCTCACTTATATATACTAACTCTGAGATCATACAATCAGACACACAAAGGTAACTTACACCCACACATTTCACAGTCCCTCACACACACACACATCACAGTCACAACACACACAGACATACACTAAAGCCCCAAACCAACACACTTACACACACATACATACTCGAACTAACACCTAACCATTCACACACCGCAACACCAGAAGCACTAATTCAAAATCTCCGTGCTTCGGAATTTTGAATTTCGTACTTCTGGTGTTTTGGGATTTCAAGGCTTCGGTGTTATAATTTCGAAATACTGAAATTCGGGATTTCAGTATTTCGAAATTATGAAGGGAACCCGATTTAGAGAATAGTATCTCTCTTAGATATAGATAGGAATATAGTGAAGATTAATTTAGATGTTTTCTCTATTTATTTGAAACTGTCCTGCAATGTTGTTTTAAAATATTTGCTGTGATTTTGAAATCTGAAGTCACTGTATTGATTGACTGAGTATTGTCTTGTTATTTTATTATTTATTATTAAATATATTTAAACCTATCTTTGTGGCTGATATTTGTATGACATACTTAAGCTCTGAGAGTACTTGCATATGTATTTGGTGACACTGTACATGCCACTCCTAAATAGCCTTGCAAGTCTTGGCCAGACTATCCTTTGGATAATAGTAACATTACACAGTAGGACTGGACACACTTTGTAAGGGCCTTATATAGCTGATAAGTAGGGATTGGTGGCAGTGGAAACTACCTTATAGTCTGGGCAGAAGGGGGCATAGCTAGTAAACCCGTGCCAACCTTCCCCAGGTATGTGTGTGTGTGTGTGTGTGTGTGTGTGTGTGTGTGTGTGTGTGTGTGTGTGTGTGTTTGTGTTTATGTGTGTGCGTGTGTATGAGATTATAAACTAAATCTCAAAGTGTGTGTGTGTCAGCTACTTGGGCAGGGACACGAAGCTGGGTCTTTGATGACTATGAATAGCATGACTATTTTTTAAATTGTATTTATTGCTAATTTATTAAGAATTAACCAGTTGCAGATTCAGCTAGGGATGTGTTGAATAGCTGTTGAAATGTCATTTGAGATCTTAGGTGCATTTGTTAAGACTAGGTTGTCAGCTTAAAGTAGGTGATTAGTTTAAGGAAAATCCCATGGAAAGTCATTAATAATGAGGGAAAACAGTAGTGGTCAAGAACTGTGCCTTGAGGTACACCACTGGAAATGTACCCAGTTCATGAATTGTCAGGTGTTCCACAAATGGTGAATAAACTGTTGGAAAGGTAGTGTCTGAACTACAAAGTAACTTCATTAGACAATCCATTAACAGGCATTTGTGAAGTAGAATGTTCTAGTCTAGTGTTTCAAAGAATTTCTTAAGGTCTACAAAAATTGCTGTAGTTACCAAACCTCTATCCACATTGCAGCTATATTTCAGTGGTAAGTTTATATAGCAGTGAGTGCACTGTAACTAGGGCAGAAGCCATGCTGCTTGTTAGAAAGAATATCATATTTAACAGTGTTTTCAAAAACGAGGTCATACAATATTTTTTCTAGAATTCTAGAAAATGGGCATAGATTGGAAATTAGAAGAAAGTCAATTGCAGATGAAGGAGTGTTGTCCTGGAGAGCATGTGTGAAATGGCTGGATAGTGATGTAGTACTACACATTGACAGGTTAGATAAATGAAATGACTTTATATAACAGACAACTATCTACTCTAATGATCTTAGGGTAGGTAGTGTGAGCCACTGAGTTATAACTGCAGAAAAGGTAACTATTTAAAATCTTGGAACCAGCATTGCTGAATCCTGAGATTTGAAAACTGAATAGCCAAAAAAACAGACTTGCGTATATTAGATCCAAGATTAGCATTTCTTGGAATATTCCCTTTTCTGTGAGATATGGCAATCTTGGAGTTGGTATATATAAGCTTGGTCATGGGGGGTGGGCTTTCCACCCTGCAAAAAACAAATCTGAAGGAGTAGAATGAGGTTCGATATTTGCACTTTTCATGTATTTTCAGTCTTTTTTTATTTTTGCTAAACTAAGTTTCAAGATTTCAATAGGGAGCCTGCAGTAAATTTTATCAAGAATCTTCTGTACTTTTTGTAACTGGTATTCTGGAAATAGAATGCAGGACACTGTGACAGCTTGTGTAGGGAATGAAGGCTGAAGAATTGTTAAAGTTAAATCATTTAGTGTAGGGGAGTTATTGATGTGTTCTTTGATGTGTCTTATTATGTCCTCTGAAAGAGATGAGGAGGTAGGCCTTCTTGGAAAAACATTACTGTCAGCAACTGTTTTAATGGAATAACATTCTATCACCATTCCAGCTTGAGAGCTGCTGTCACATATTTTGTTTGTACAGAGTATAAAAACAACTGGGACATAAAGATTATCCTTTCGTAACAGGAACATAAGATAAAAATGAAAGACTGTGGTCAAGCATTTATTTATCTACTTGGGGCAAATAACTATGACAATATATTAGGTTTTAAAGCAAATTAAAAAAAATGACAGAGGTTTCTCACTTTAGTATGACCATATCAAGGAGAAGGCACTCCAGTGAAGTAAAGCAGAAAAATAAATAAATAAATAAACAAGCACTGACTTCAGTCTTCCTGTCAATGGCACAATCTTGATATATTTATATTTGTAAATAGTTCATTATACAAATGGTCTTTGAGTGCAATTACTTGTCTGTTATATCTGTATAATCCTGTAATGTTATAAGCTAGCTGATTTATTAATGTTTTCTTCTAGGTTTTGGAATTTTGCTAAATATTTTTTATAAATAGCATTCTCTTTCATCTCGTTGTTCCTGTTATACTGTGCAACTGGGAAACAAACACAAATACATTAAAAAAATGACAAAAAAATAAAGCAGCCAGCAAAGAAAAAAAAATAAGTAAAAGGCTAGCTGCAAATATGAAATATCTTTGAGCATATTCAGTCCACGTCATGTTATAGGGAGGCGTTCATTGGGTTTTGCCTCACTAAGCTTACTTTATCATCAAGGTGACATCTGAGTAAATGGACTAGTATATCATAGTGAACAATGTTTTTTTCTTGCAGTTACACAGCTACAAAGGAATAATGAATTTTACACAGTATCACTAATTCTCTTAATCTCTGGTTGTGTAACATTAGAGTTAGTATATTTCAGAAGCAGACAGTGTGCTGGTATAAACTCTGCAGCAATATATTTTACGACTGTTTCCTATATAGAGTGCAGATGTTTGCCAGTTTTGTTATGGTGCATTAGAAAGGTGGCAATCGTAATGAAATGTCTGTGGAGCTGGTTGGTTTGATTACTTGGTTTTGTTGAACTGAGACGTAATTAGTGATCCCTGAATAAGATGAGACAGACCCATATATGTTCTTATTAATTATGTCAGTACTACAGCCACAATATTCTGCATTTCAATGCAAGTGATTATTTAAAGCGTGGAAAACACAAATACTAAGAATGTGTACCCTACTCAGATTCTTGTTTGCATACAGTTCTTTTTCCATGACAAATCTATGAAGATAATTGAAAAGGTACAGAAATACAATAAGAAAAACTGTTAGTAATGTCCAAGGATTGCATGGAAGATGCAAATACCCCCTAGCAGGATCAGGGCAGGAGGCCAGGTGGTCTTCAAAACATGTTAGATTATCTGACAGTGGCAGTGAAAGAAAGACAATGGAAAAAACATGTAAGGATAAAAGGGATGCAGAGAACGTGACATGAATAAAGATCATGGAAAAGAGCCAAACATAAAGAAGAACTAGTAATTACACAGACAATGCTGAGATGTATGATTAACAAGAGAAATAACTAACAATTACACACAATGTATTGAGATATACAACTGATTCAGATCAATTATAAACACAATAACAATATATTTGCAAGTGATTCACAAGAGCTAACAACTGCAAATAAAATACAAAGCTGTATATAACTATTCACCTTACTAATGTCAGCTAACCCTAACCCAAACCCTGATTCACAAAAACTAATGATTACACAATACTGAAATATATATACATATATATATATATATATATATATATATATATATATATATATATATATATATAAAACTGATTCACAATACCAAGATGTATGCAACTTCTTCATAAGAATTAATGACACAACCAAGCTATAGAGATATATATGCAACTGATTTACAACAACTTTAGTCTTTCTGAAGCACAAAGTAAAAAATATTTTAAATCTTGTGTCATCAGGAATACATATATTATCCTGTTATTGTTTATGTAACATAAAATACATGCTTCCTTCTGTAGCACCAATTGTATTTTGGAATATTTTACTCATTTTTGTGATGTATAGGTATAATCTGAATGTGTTATATTATTGTATAATGTTTATGTATTTTGTCTTGCTTTTTGGCCCAGGTCATTGCTGAAAAGGGTCTTATGACCAGTCTACAGACTCAGTTAACACATATAACTAATAAATAAATAAGAACTAACAATTACACACACCATATTGAAAAGTATGCAATGGATTCACAAGAAATAACAATTACAAAGACTATGTTGAGGCAGATAAACTGGAAAAGAACAATTACTTGCAAGGGCAACACTGGGTTAGTACCTGTTCCCCCCTGCACTACCCTAGTAATGGATGCTAACCCTAATCCTAACATTCCCCTTCCCTCAACCCTAACCCTACACTTTACCTTCATAAAAAAACCTTCCCATAACACTGCTTCTACACAAGACACACTCAGACATACAAATATTCACAAACACATACAAACAACACTTAGCTGTCCCCTAAACTAACCCTGACTGTAACCCTAAAATACACAAACTCTTACACAAACATAAAGCACCTATCCTTCACTCATCCTCAAACATAACCCTAACCATAACACACATGCACAAACTGTCACCCCTCCTACTCCACTTACCTGTCATGATTACACACCATCAACATTTTCACCACTTAGCTACAAATGTCTACAGCTTTCTTGCTTACCCAATTTAATTGACAAGAAAGTTGTTTTTAGTGGTGTGGGACTGTTTTAATACCATGTTTGGTAAATTTGCTCTGTTCTCCAGTATTGTGTGATCTCGGAGTTGGTATATATAATTACCAGGGGGTGTGGAGGTACAGTGGAGGTGCAGGGGGGCTTACCCACATTCCAAAATATTATTTAGTTATTCTGAGGAGCATGTGATATATCTGGTCAACTTTTTTTTTTATTCTTTTCGGTCAATATTTTCATGTTGACCTTTTGGAGTTTTGTTCTATATATGAATATATATCCATACCACTGAAATTAAGCAACACTCCCTGCATTTGCCAAACAAAGGATATTTGACAAAATGCAGCAGGTGTTGCTTAATTTTGATGGTATAGATAGCCAAGTGGTGCAAATGTTGAAGGTATGTTTTATCAAGGTAGATGAGTGGAGTTGGAGGGGGTGAGAGTGTTGTTTTAGGGTTAAGGTCAGGGTTAAGGTTATGGATAGGTGTTGTATATTTGTGTGAAACGGTATGTATCTTAGGGTTAGCATTAGGGTTAGATAAAGAAAAAGATGGCCTCCTTAGTAATGGGTGCTAACCCTAACCCTAAAGTTGCCCCTACTCCAAACCCTAACCCTACTCCTTACCATAATAAAAAATTTCCTGAAACACTACAACTGTTCAGCTGAATTTGTGGCTAGTGCTATGGGAAGTTTTAGTGTTAACATCAGGAGAGGAAAAAGTTTTCCTTTCTCAATATTTTTTAGTTTGAGATTTCTTGAAATTGATATTCTTTATGTTCAGACATTTTTGTTGGTGTTTTCAGTTTTACATTAAGAATGTTCACTCATACAGAATGTAATATAAATGATAAACTAGAGTTTGCATTCACACATACAGTACTGAGACATATACAACTGATTTACAGAATTAACGATTACTGATACAATACTGAGATATGTACAACTGATTTCCTACAGACCAAACATGCACCAAGCTGAAGAAGAATAAGGTGATGGTAACCACTCTTTGAAGAACCAGGATCTATGGTCTAATAATGACTGCCTTAGGTCTTTTCATTCCTGTAAAGATGAATACTTCCTGATGGCAGCTTGTGTGGGCTTGAAAGTTCTTAGGCACTCTACCTAGAGGACAAGACAAAGCTTGGTAAGGCTGGGAAGACACTAGACTTAAGCAGTATCCTGCCATCACCAAGAATGGGGCCACAATTCAAAGATAAAATAATTGACTTTAACAAATAATTGACTTTAACAATTGACTGAGACGTTGATATCATTCTAAAAGGATCCTCCATGTGTCATAATAAAGGAACTTGGTAGATAAGTTTTCTTGCTTCACCAGGGAGGGTATGCATTTCTGTCAGCATGGCTTCTATATGCAAATACTTGGTCTCACTGTAGTCAGATAACTTTCTCTATAATTGGGCCCGGTGCCTACCAAGTTTTCAGACTCACTGGTAACAATGGGGAGTATCTGTGTTTATCAAGACCAAACTATCTCATGGCAAACCCTTCACGATCTGCATCTAGAGGCTCGGTGCCTACCAAGCTTTCAGACTCACTGGTAACAATGGGGAGTATCTGTGTTTATCTAGACCAAAGTATCTCATGGCAAATCCTTCATAATCTGCATCTACAACTACCGGAGATTTAAGTTACAATGAATAACTCTAATTACCACATCACTCCTACTACAAATAAACATCAATAACTCCGCTTGACTACATTAATTACTTGTATATTTTAGATAAAATCCTGATCCTTCCCAACACTATTTTCCTTGGTGAGTAACTAACCCTGCCCTCAAATGGGAAAATTATATCACCATTAACAAATATGCCCAATACTTCTTAGACTTTGATATTAAAAACTCTCTTGAAGAAATTGTCAGTCTTCCCACTAAAGGCATCAATACCCTTGATATTGTCTTCATGAATATAGCTCTTTTCTGTATCCCCGCTTGTCTGTGACCCTCTTTAGTGAAATATGACCACTAATCTGTTATATTCTTCCTTACAAACAGTGCTACCCCATGTGATGATAACATACTAGGAAGAAGTAGGGCAGGGGATGTATGACTTGTGCCAGCACAGCTAGCTGGAATTTTTTAAATAATTATATCTCATTAGTATATCAAACTGATTTGCACAGATGCTTGTGCTGAAAATGTATTTATGAAGTTTGCTTGTGTAGAATGAAGAGAAATGTACATGCATTATAGTAGCTGAATTAAATGTATATGTTTTAATACAGAACACTGGCACAGCAAAGGTTAACCAGTTGACTTATTTTAAGAAAAATAAGGGAAATATAAATGAGCTGTTAAACCATTAAAACAGCACCCACAGTGCTGAATGGGACAGCATACGGTAGGTCTGGAAGCAGCCATTATCTCAGAATGTGAATTGTAACAGTCTACTAAAGACCTGTTTCAAACTAAAAAAAAAAAATAGTAGGAACTAAGATCCAGATAACCAGATGAGGTAATTCTGCAAGTTATCTTGAATATTATGTTTGATAGGGAGTAATCTCAGAGTATAGAGTATTCTGTTTTTTTGGGAAACCTGACTAGAAAGGCCCTCACCCACAGCACCTTGCCTTGTGGTAGTAAATAACTAGGGAACAGTGATTCTTTTAGATTAGTCAGGAATATAGTGAAGCTTAGTTTAGATATTGTTTTTTCTTTATTTGTATGAGTCTGTACATCAATGTTCTTTTCAGTATTTCCTGTGATCTGATGTCAGTGGTTTAGTGTGAATATATATTCAGTATTTTCATGATCTTTTATTATTTATCATTAAATATAGTTAAAACTTTTATTGTGGCTGTTCCATGTGGAAAGTACTTAACCTTCCAGAGTGCTTATATTTATTTGTTGACACTGTGTGGGCCACTCAAGAAGGTCTAGCCATTTTGGTCAACTACTACCATTTGCGTTAGTATTAATATTGCACCATATAATTGGATACCCTTTGTAGGAGCCTAATAGTAACTGACTGGTGGCTGTAAATCTACCTTATAGTCTGGGCAAAGCTGGTCGAATGGGTAATCCATGCCAGCCTTTCCCAGGTGTGTGTGTGTGTGTGTGTGTGTGTGTGTGTGTGTGTGTGTGTGTGTGTGTGTGTGTGTGTGTGTGTGTGAAAATTACATCTTAAAGAGTGTGTGTGTCAGCTACATGGGGCAGGGACACAAGCACTAGTTGAATAGAGAGAGGGTGCTGGAGGACTTGGCTTGGAAGCTCAGCTGAGGACCTAATCCTACAGTTGTACCAGTGGGGAGTCTAACTGGGGACCTGTTGGGAGACAGATATAGAGACCTCCAGATGCCAGGTTGAGTGTGTTCCCTCTGTGCTCTTAAGGAAAATTGTACTTGATGCAGAGAGGTCTGAATCTGGAAATACTGAGTATATCCATTTGTTTTCCATGTGCACGTCCCTCTCCAGTATCAATGGTGAATATTCAGGCTCCTTGATTACTAGCCCATCATGTGGACGACAGATATTGGTGGCCATCACATATTAGTAGCAGTGGTGAGCATCACATTTTGGTGGCAGTAGTGGGATCATACCACATTACATATTGGTAGCAGTGGTGGCATTGCATATTGGTTGGCAGTGTGGTGGGATAATACCACATCTCAGTGGTGTGATTATTGAATTCCTGTAGCCTTTAAGCAGTGGTCACTAAAGAAGATGTTTGTACTCTCAAGAAACCATAAAGTAGACTTTCAGAGTTTCATATCACAATAATTGTATTTATTTACTTTTTGTTAGCTTAGTTAGTCAGGGAGAGCAGGCAAGGATGTCAGCAGAGGATTATGGCAAGCTGACAAGGAACCAGTTGGCTATGTGCCAAGCCAAAGGACTGAGGCATGCCAACCTGGCTAAAGGGGAAATGATTGCAGTCTTAACCACAGCTGTAGCACTGAAGAGCAACTAGGAGGATAACTAGTTTGGTGATGGGAATTTGCAGCCATCAAAAACAGGACAGTTCAACTTTCCCTCTGAGGACTTAAAAATCCTTAAACCAGAGACCAAACAGTTGGAATTAGAATCAGCAAAGCAAATGACGTGTTTGGAGGCTGAAGAAAAAGAGAGACTGAGATGTCTAGAAGACAAAAAAATGAGAGGCAGAGGCAACATGAAAAGGAAATGCTGACTCTTCACCAGCATCATGGAGGTAATGGGGAAGGGAGCAACCATACCTCAGAACCAATAAAGATCAGTAAACCTCTTCCTCAGTACCAAGAAGGTGATAATTTTGATAGTTTTATCCATATATTTGAAAGAGTATGCAAACAACATAATGTTGATCAAGGGCTCGGGTATGGCTCCTGACCCCTTACTCCATGGTAAAGCTGTAACTGCTGTTTCTAAATTGTTGATACTGATTGCTTAACTTATAATACAGTTCAAGATTGTTTATTGAAATGCTTTAAGGTAACACCTGAAGCTTACAGAAAAGCTTTGTGAGCATAGATGCAAGGCAAATGAAAGTGTGTGTGATTATATTGCTGAACTAAGCACTTATTTTCATTGGTGGGTGAGTGGGTGTCAGGTCACCACTTTTCAAGGGCTGGCAGACCCTTTGGTGAGGAAACAACCTTTAGCACTTTGCCCGAGGACATGAGAATCTGGTTGGCAGATAGGGAATGCAACTCTGCAGATGAGTTGGGGAAAAAAGGAAACATATGCCTAGCAAGTAGAGCATCACTGCACAGGAAAGGGATACCTAGTGCTACACATGGATATAAGGGAACCCATGGTGAGCAGCCTAAACTGCCCAAACAAAGTCCACCCATAACAGGGGAAGCCAATAGTTCATGTACAAGGCCAGGATCAAGGGTTAAATGTTTTAATTGTAACCAGTGGGGCCATGTAGCATATAGATGCCCATGGAGTCAAGGTGGGGAACAAAAGGTGGGGGAGTCAGCAAGTGGGAATAACAGAATGTCAGTGATAAGTTGTCTGGAGACAACAGTGGTACTAAACTATCAGCAGAATTTATATCCAGTCTTGGTGGATGGACAACAGGCCACTGCCAAGAGAGTCACAGCCTCTGATATAACTATTGTGAAGCCTGCAATGGTTAAAGAGGTGCAGTACTTGCTTGGGCAGTCCACTGCAGACAGAACTTTTGGAGGGATCCCATTCCAAATGCCTTTGGCCAGGGTTCATCTTCACTGGGAGGGTGGAAAAGGAAGCAAGCAAGTAGGTGTGTCTGAGGATATCCCTGCATATGTTTTGATAGGGAATTATTTTCATAATGCAGTACCTTGTGTGCATGCAGTGACACACAGTCAGGCTTGGAAACTGGCATGGGGGTCTGGCAGCCTGGGAGGGACCCAGATAGACTGCGCACTTGCAGCTAGGACTGGTGATATGGCTACTTCAGGGAGGGAGCTACCCTGTGGCACTGAGACTGAAGCTGAGCCACAGCTGCTGGTGGGTACTGATGTTCACTTGGACAGAGTGACTGCAAGGGGAGAGGTGAGTAGTAGTACCCAGGCTGACAGCAAGGCACCGCTCTCAGAGGAGACCAAATTTCCTGTGGAAGGGGAGCTGGGAAGGGTTACAAAGAGAAAGTTGGGACAGGCTCAGCTCTCAGACCCTATACTGAGAAGCTTGAGGGAGGTAGCTAGGGAGATGCCTGATTCTGAAGGAAAAGGGGAATCTATATACTGGAACAAAGGGTTACTGTATAGAGAGTGGACCTCTGAGGGAGGGCTAGAAGGTGGGGTGATATAGCAGTTGGTAGTGCCCAGATCCTACTGTCTGGCACTTTTAGCCATAGCTCATGACATTCCCTTTGTAGGTCATATGGGCATAAAGCATATCAAGATACAAATTATGCAAAACCTTTATTGGCTTGGGATTGCCAGTAATGTAACAGGGTACTGCAGGACCAGTGAGCATTGCCAAGAAGTAGGCAAGGCAGGAGTGAAGGTCAAAGCCGCTTTGATGCCTTTGCCTGTGATTGAGGGGCCATTTCAGAGGGTAGCTATGGATATTGTGGGAGCTCTGAGTACCCCTAGTTCCACAGTGGATATTGTAGGACCTCTGAGTACCACAAGTTACACAAGGAAGAAGTATATCTTAGTGGTAGTAGATTATGCTACTAGATACCCTGAGGTGGTGGTTCTGTCCTCCATCAAGGCAGAAAAGGTGGCAGATGCTTTGCTAGATATTTGCAACAGGGTAGGTTTCCTAAGAGAAATGTGGATCGACAGAGGTACCAATTTCATGTCAGACTAGCTGGCTTGTCTGTAGGAGCACTGTGGAGTGAAGGACCTAAAGGCCACCCCCTACAACCCCCCAGACTAATGGTCTTCTGGATAGGTTAAACTCTACACTAAAGGCCATGCTGCAGGCATTTGCAGACCAGTTTAATAGAGAGAGTGTGACAAACATTTGCCCCATCTGTGGTTTGCTTACAGAGAGGTACACCAAGAATCCACAGTTTTTTTCACCCTTTGAGTTGTTGTATGGGCATAGGGTGAGGGGACCTCTAGATTTGATTCATGATGAATGGGAGGGTGAGTGTGAATCCACCAAGGAGTCTATTGCCATATGTCCTAAACCTCAGAATAAGGCTTAGGGGATTCAAGGGCTTTGCTCAGGAGAATCTGGCAGGAGCCCAACAGCAGGAAAAAGGTCTGGTAGGACAGGAATGCTCAAGCCAGAGAGTATGCTGTGGGACAGCAGGTGATGGTGCTCATTCCTGTCAGATACAATAAGCTGCAGGCAGCTTGGGAGGGACTCTTCAACATGGTAGGGAAGGTCAGTGACATTAATTACATGGTAGAACTGTTAGGCAGGAGGCAGAGGCAGAAATTATACCATGTTAACATGATGAAGCCTTACCATGATAGGCAAGCCCTTGTGCTGAGTATTTGCAGTAGGAGGCAGGAGGAGTCTGATGGGGATCTATGGCTACAGGGAGTCAGCCAGCAAAATTCCCTAGGTACTATGGTGGAGCCTAGGGTTGCAGGCTTGTGATATTATAATGCAACTCTGAAGGGAGGTCAGCAATACCAATGCAGATGGGCCCTCAAGAAAGGGTAGAAGTAGGGCAGAGGATGTATGACTTGTGCCAGCACAGCTACCTGGAATTTTGTAAATAATTATATGCCATTAGTATATCAAGCTGATTTTCACAGATGCTTATGCTGAAAATGTATTTGTCAGGTATGCTTGTGTTGAATGTATCAACAGTGCACCTTGCTGGAATGAAGAGAAATGTACATGAATTATGGTAGCTGAATTAAATGTATATGTTTTAATAGATGACACTAGCACTACAAAGGTTAACCAGCTAGCTTATTTTAAGAAATATAAGGGAAATATAAATGAGCTGTTAAGCTATTAAAACGTCACCCCACAGTGCTGAATGGACCAGAGATGGTAGGTCTGGAAGCAGCCATTATCTGTTAGATTTTGTAAAGAAGGGGGGAAGTGTTGTAAATGTTTCCAGCTCCTAGGCATTGCCATAAAAGCTTCAAATGTGTATTGTAGCAGTCTGCTAAACTCCTGTCTCAAACTTCAAAAGGAGATATTGTGGTAACCAAGAGTTAGATGACCAGATGAGGTCATTCTGCAAGTCATCTAGGATATCATATTTTACAGGGAGTAATCTCAGAGTATAGAGCATTCTGTTTTGGAAAACCTGACTAGAAGGACCCTCACTCACAGCACTTTGCCTTGTGGTAGTAAGTAACTTGACTAGGGAACAGTGATTCTTTTAGATTAGTCAGGAATATAGTGACACTTAGTTTAAATGTTTTTTTTTTATTTGTATGAGTCTGTCCATCAATGTTCTTTTCAATATTTCCTGTGATCCGGTTTACTGTGAACATATATTAAGTATTTTCAAGCTCTTTTATTATTTATTATTAAATATATTTAAAATGTTTACTGTGGTTGTTCATTGTAGAAAGTACTTAACCTTCCAGAGTACTTATATTTATTTGGTGACACTGTGTTGATCACTCCAGAAAGCCTAGCCATTTTGGTCAACTAAGAGCCTTAAAGTAACCAACTGGTGGCAGTGAATCTACCTTATAGTCTGAGCAAAGCTGGTAGACCAGGTAATCTGTGCCAACCTTTCACAGGTGTGTGTGTGTGTGTGTGTGTGTGTGTGTGTGTGTGTGTGTGTGTGTGTGTGTGTGTGTGTGTGAAAATTAAATCTTAAAGAGTGTGTGTGTGTGTCAGCTACTTGGTGCAGGGACACGAAGCATTGGGTACACAGAGAGGGTGATGGAGGACTTGTCTTGGATGCTTAGCTGATGGCTTAACCTTACAGTGAGGAATCTAACTGGGGACCTGGAGGGAGACAGATATAGAGACCACCAGACCCCAGGTTGAGTGTGTTCCCTCTGTGCTCTTAAGGAAAATTGTCATGCCTCTCAACCTCTTACAGCAAGAAATCTGGACAAAGCCATACAAAAATGTGGGACATAGCCCCAAAAATAATGACATTTTTTTTAAATATTAGTCTTACAACCATAGAAAGTTAATAGAATAGCAGGTTTTGCATTAGCATGAATTTTCTTAAAGGTATGACATCTGGAACTCAAATGACTGTCATTATTTTCTAACTTAAATCTTTAATTATTTGCCAGTAATTTGACAGAAAACCACAATTTTACAAAAAACAGAACAAAAATATGAAGCAAAAATCTGGACATTCTGTGAAATTCTGTAGAGTTGAGAGATATGGAAATTTTACTTGATGCAGAGAGGTCTGCATCTGGAAATACTGAGTGTAACCATTTGTATTCTAAGTGCACGCCCCTCCCTAGTGTCAGTGGTGAAGATTCAGGTTCCTTGATAACTTGCCCAGCGTGGGGATGACATATATTGGTGGCCTTCAGAAATTGGTAACAGTGGTGGGCATCACCCCCTTCTGCAAATACCACTGCCTTAATTTATTTCCCTGAGCCAGACAACTCATAAGGGATATAAACAAATTCTAAAGTAATTCTCCACCTACTGACTCCATTTTCAAAGCTGCTGCCTACACCTCCAGTTTCTGCATATACTTAATTATTTACATTGAGACGTCTGTCCCTATCCACTCCAAATATAGTGAGAAATTTAAGAATAAACCCTTATGGTAGAATGCTCATATTCATAAACAATTAAACAAGAGAAAGAAAAGTCTTATCTCTACACTTCAAAAGACCACATTGAAACAGCCTAGCAAAAATCCTAAATGAATCATTAGTGTAAAAATGACTATGAACTCAGGGTAATCACTTCCACCATAAGTAACTGTAAATCCATGTATATTCTGACCTTGTCTAAAATAATACTCCCCATTTGGATCTCAAGGAAATTGCCAGTGTTCTAGGAAGTAAATTTAAATCTAACATTTTCACCTCTACTCACTCAGCTTTCTACCATCCCCTAAATCTCCTCCCCTAACATTACCACAGACCAAATTATAGCAGCCCTATACAAAGCTAAAAACATGGCTTTGAAGGAACCTGATAATGTACCAGGATGCATACTTATTAGCTCTAAACATAACCTAGCTGTGTGCCTCTTTATCCTTTTTAATCTTAGTCTGTCCACAGCTTAGGCATCCCATGATTGGGGAACTCCCAATGTGACTCCAATATTCAAAGATAATCCTACCCATGATCTAGGCATATAAGTGGATGGGTAACAGAAAATACACCCCTGGGATCACTTCACTGGCTATTCTTGACAGAGGCTCAGTTAATTAATCAATGCGGCGGCAAAACCTGACACACTCTGGCTAGGCTTATAAATGCCCTCGGGCAGATAGCCTAGTACCTACCTATGAACCTATGAACCTATAAACTGTCATACACAATGGAACACTAGTCTTTGCCCTATAGTGTGCATGATTTTCTCCCTACTCTATTATGTTGCAACCCCAAACACCTCTTGTGTTAAAGAAATGCTGGGTGCTTATGTCTGCACTTCAGTGTTACCATATGAAGTTTGTAGTTCTTACCTGAGTACCACATGTGCTAATGTGAAAGGGTGTGTACGGGATCTCCATCTCAAGCACCCTGTCCATGTTCTACAGCTGCACAATCCTGCCCTGCTGTGTGCCTTACAGTCTTCCTTCATGATCCTTGTGATGTGCAATGTTGCTCACACACTTACAATGAATGGCACACAGTGCTGCTACTATGTGCAGCAATCATTCTAGTAATTGCATCTATGGTACCAGCCAACAGGTATAGAGACAGTGATATCTTTGAAAAACATGTCTCTGCAGAGAATCTGAGAAACAGTCTGTACTATGGTTAGTATACATTTGGATGTTATCAATGAATCCAGCAGTACGTTTACAGAGGAATAACAGGGAAATATAAGGTGCAATATTTCATTCAGTGACATCATATAATTGTAGAAAATGTCAATTGAAAACAATGGCTAGATCTGTTTGACAAAGCAAACATCAAATAACTGGATAGTACAAACTCAGACACATGCAGGGCAGGATAAGGGAAGGAAGGTTCCTCTGGATTTATCTTTTGAAACTGCTAAAGCTAAGGGAAGCCTGGCAGATGTGAGAGATAAATTATACCATTAATATACTAATAAGGAGGAACAGCATTTTCTAAATGTGACCAAAGTCTCAGAGAAACCCTTCACAGAAAATTGAAAATAGGTAGAAAATAAAAACTTCACTAGAAAATGGCTTAAAGCTAAAAACAACAAAAGCGGTGGAATGGTTAGCGTTAATGGAAACACAAACAGAATGGAAATGATTGTAGATGAAGTGAGATTACAAGAGGATAAATATAGTGTATCAGGGCTTCTAATATTTTACAAAAAAAAGGAATTAGCATCCTAGATCAACAAGCTAGATCCAAGAGGGATTTTAATAAAAATGAAAAGAATAGAAATATAGAAGGAAAAATTAGAATACAATTAAAACACAGAGGAATAAAAGTAAGGAAATGAAAGGGAAAAAGCTGATTATAAGTTAGACTGTAAGGAAATAATGGATAAAGAAAGGAAGCTAAGAAACAGTAGTAGCTATTGATCTAGGAAGAATATGTGCACTGCACAACCAGCAAAGGGACACTAGTACAAAACTGCTTAAGTCATTGTCTTAAAACCTTTGACAATATCAGATTATGAAATTTAAATGAAAGGACAGTATAACTAACAGGACACTATCTAAAGGACATATTAATATCACATGTCTGTTGGCACTGCAGTGGAGCCATTTGCATTGGATAGGAACCACTCAATAGGAGCCAGGTATGGAGACATTCCCCAGTGAGTGACAATAGCAGGCATACACTACTGTATCATGAGAACAGCTGACATGGATATACCACAATATATGTCCATCCCATGAAGTTAAGTCAGGAAAGATAGTCTGTGCTTGTCTTTGACAATAGTAGCAGTGATGGCTTGTCCACAACTGTGAATAACAGTTGTGGATACCTTAAGTATGTGCCACTGAATGGTACTATATTGGGTTCCTATTACGTGATCAAAGTTTGACAACTTCGAACACCATATGGTCGTACCCATATGTTCAAAGTTGTAAAACTTCGAATACTAAAAAAAAAAAGGAAAAAAAAGAAAACCCGTACCTGACTATTTTAAGAAGGGGGCAAGTCTCCCTGCACCCCCCACATGGGGGGCTGTGCCCACCCCGCTCTTTAAATATACCAACTCCAAGATCTCACTACAGTGTAATAAAAGGAAATCTTCCCTTTCTGCACTGTACTGCATTATAGTGCGGTCTCAGAGTTGGTATATTAAAAGACCAGGGGGTGTGGGAGGTGCAGGAGGGCATAGATGCACCCGTTATTTGCACAATTATAAATAAGAATAGGTTATTAATTAGGAACAACACAACAATGAGACAGAAACTTCAGGAGTCACTTAGAATAGTTTTCCAGTGAGGACATAATTTAAAATGTTTATTACAAAATAATTCTAGGGGTCTTAGCTTGAGGAAAGGTATGTTCAAATGTAACATGTGCAATTATTGTAAATATATGGATATATAGGTCAAGGCTTCATGCTTAGAGGACAAAAATATTTTTATCCAATCTAAACTAAGTTGCCAAAGTAAGGCTGTGGTATACATGGGACAGTGCCAACAGTGCCCAGCCTTCTATATTGGTAAAACAGATAGAAGGCTAAGAGAGTGGGCATATGAGCATCTTTACCATATTAGTAGGTTAAAAAGGAGAATGTCCTTGCCCAACATATAGGAATCCATCCTGACCATAGCTTTAAGTTTAGAGCTATTGACTGTATTGTGCTGGATGGGAGAGGAGGCCCTAAATCACTTTTATTAGAAAGATTGGAGCTTAGGTGGCAACTCCGCACAAGCACTTGCCAGTTCCCAGGCTTGAATGAAGTCTATTCCATTTTTTGTATTTTGAAGTTGAAAAGTTTAGAGAGATAAAAAGATTTTGGGGGGTTTATGTTGGTCATAAGTTTCCTACCTCCACAATGATTTTTTAATCATGCGTAACCTGGTTTTAAACAAATAATACCTTTAATAGTTATATCCACAAAGAGGATTACCGGCCTCAAACAGATGCCCTACTTAGACCGTTTCCTCCAGCTTTACTCTGTTGCATATCGCCTACTCAGAAGCAATCTCTGCCTAACATACAAAGCTATGTCAAACCCAGAACTGTTGGACATGGTCCACTTAAAGAAATCCCAATCCCTTCGAGCTACATGATCTAGGGACCTAAACCTTGTCACCACAATAAACAGAGCATGCTGGAGGGATAGATCCCTGTCCCAGAGACTTACCATACTCTGGAACAAACTACCTGTCTATATCAAACAAAGCTCCACATTAGCACTCTTCAAGAAAAATCTTGATGATTTGATGGGAAATAGGAAATTCACCCCGGGGATCACCTTTGGGGCTCTGTTCGATAGGGCACAGGAAAATGTTCTTGGGTGGCGAATGCAAGGGTACCTTTTTGGCTAGGCTTATATAGGCCCTAGGGCCAATAGCCTAGTACCTACCTATGAACCTATGAAGGTTAGAAGTGGGAGTGTAGGTTTTGTATGGATATACAAACGTGTATATATGTATATATACTCATGCTGTGAATATACATTTCTAATAGTCTTTAGTCACATCAGTTAATGTGGTTACAAGTATATAAAAGTTTAAAAAATGAATGTTCTCACTGACATGGTTATAGAATACTTAATATACATTTTATTAATAAAGTTTTAATAATGGAGATTTTTAAGGGAACACATTTATAATAGCAATGTTTTCTGAGCTTTTAATGAAACATTAATGAGAAGGCTTCTAGTTAGTAAAATTTGATTGGCTTCAGTGATCATATGACTTTACCAGCTTATTATTTAAACTGTGTGTATGCTTTGAAATTTTATCTGAAGAAGCCCTTCAATTACAAGAGATGAAAAGCATTTAAATAATTTATTTTGTTTTTGCCAGTTATAGTGTGAGCTGTCTTTGGCGTGTTTTCATACTAGCGGTTTCTTGTTTTGTTTTTGCATATTAGACAATGCCGTGGACATATTAAGTGACATGGAGTACTGTAAAAAGAGGGACAGATGTCACTGTCTGTAACATACCTCTCAACCTCTTAGTGCAAGCAATCTTTTCAAAGTCCGACAAAATGGGGGGACAAAGGCCCACACATAGGGACATATGTTAAATACTGCTAAAATAATGGGTTTTGTTCCAACAGACATTTTTCTGAAGGATTTGAAGTCAGAAACTCAAGTGTATATCACTATTTAGTGACTTCAGTCCTAAGTTCATCTAAGTGATTTGCCAGAAAACCAGATATTTTATGAGGGACACACCAAAACTATGAGCCAAACCTGTGGACATTCTTTAAAACCATGAACAGTTGAGAGGTATAGTCTGTAGCACACAAAATCTCGCACTGGAGTACAGGTAGATGTGGCCTGGACTCACTTTATAAGTATTGACAGTCACACTGGGCATGCCCAAACACAATTAAAATGAACGCAATTCTGTTACCCTGTCATCAGACTGACCTATGTATAGATATGTCTATACATACAGACATACACGTATACATATCCATCTGTCACTATCTCACTCTCACATGCATAGTATATCTATCACTATGTAATGTCAGATATATATCCATATATATATATATATATATATATATATATATATATATATATATATATATCACAATGATATATAGACTTTCCCCATATATCTACATAACACATATACATATCATACACACACAGAGGTACATTTATGTATACATCCCTCTTAATTACATAAATATGTGTGTGGATGTCTGTATTGTCCTACATATCCTAATAATGGTGAGTGAATCTTCACTATCACACATCCATACTGTTGCTCAAAGGATGCAAACTAAGGGTGCTACAGTACATAATCCAATTACTTACAGACTCCTGTGCCTGCTGAATTTCACCACATAGAGAGATGCAGGTAAGCAGTTGGTATAATGTATAATGTTGTCAATGTACATATGGACAGGGCATATTGTTCCTGCCCAGAGGTTTGCCTATCTAACTTTAAGCAGCCGCATATGGCCATACTGGTAAATGTACACACATAGCTAGGATAATAACCATTATCCCACTGCTAGGATACTAGATGCAGATAACAGTACGAAGCAATATCACTCTGCAGACCACAGATGCTGTTCAACATAAGCCTAGTTTGTATAATGCACATGTACTGTGCCTGCAATCGTATATACAACAGACTCAACATGTGGTGCATGTGATAAGTACTATGATCTATAATGAGTAAGACTAGATAGGTTGGGGGTCTAATCTCACTCCAGGCTACTTACTTGAGTGTGTGTGTGTGTGTGTGTGTGTGTGTGTGTGTGTGTGTGTGTGTGTGTGTGTGTGTATCCCACTGCAGAGCAACTGCCATGCCCTCATGGGCTATCCACCTGCAATGGTTATGCACTTTTTGGCCCTGTAACCTGCTGCTGGCTTCCACACTGCTGTCTTCTACAAGGCCTGATGAGGTCATCCACCTCAAGACTACCAGCTGACAGTATAGTATCTGGATTTAAGCCTTTGCATGTGCGATAAATACTATGCTCTATAGTGTATAAGACTAAATAAGCAGGGATTCTAATCTCACTCTAGGCTACTTGGTGTGTGTGAGTGTATACACCTGCAAAACAACTGCTATGCCCTCATGGGTTATTCACCTGCAATGGTTATACACTTTTTGACCCTGTAACCTGCTGCTGGCTTTCACACTGCCATCTTCTACAAGGCCTAATGAGGTCATCCACCTGAAGACTACCAGCTGACAGTATAGTATCTGGATTAAGCCTTGGCATGCCTGATAACTACTATGATCTATAGTGTGTAAGACTAGATAAGCAGGGATTCTAATCTTACTCCAAGCTACTTGGTGTGTGGGAATGTATACCCCTGCAAAACAACTACCATGCCCTCGTGGGCTATTCACCTGCAATTGTTATGCACATTTTTGGCCCTGTAACCTGCTGCTGGCTTCCACACTGCCGTCTTCTACAAGGCCTGATGATGTCATCCACCTGAAGACTACCAGTTGACAGTGTAGTATCTAGACTTAAGCTGGGATGTGTTTGATAAATACTGTGCTCTGTACTGTATAAGGTTTTAATCTCATTCTAGGCTACTTTGTGTGTGTGTGTGTGTGTGTGTGTGTGTGTGTGTGTGTGTCCTGATGGCATAAATATGATCATCTTGGCAACACAGTAATAGGTAGAGTTTTGCAGTATTTTATTTGTAGTGTGTGATGTGGTCTCCCCAAAGGACTGACCACAACAAGGCCTGATGATGTCATCATGCATAATATGTCCAACTGATAGTTCTAGCAGACATGAGGTGTGTTGAGTGCATCACATATTGTGATCTGTAGTGTCTACTATTACATAGGTTAGTGTTCCCATCTACATACATCCAATTTGCACTATATGTGTGCCTTGTTAGAGCATTTTACATCATGTTATGGAATCATAGGACATTTGAACTTCACTGGCATAATAGCCATACAGCTCTCACAATCATAGACATCTTTATACCGCTAGTTACAGGATCAGCACATATTGCCCCAGTCCAAGAGAGACACAGGCAGATGTCCTGTGTTGAGATAATGGTCACCCAGCCAATCATACAGATGGCATGTGGTGAGGTGCACTGAGGTGCTCTTTTTGCCATTAGGCAGGGTTCTGTTTCAAGGTTGTGTTTAATCTGCTAGACAGATCTCTCCCACAAGCATGTAGTACTGACCACATACGAGGTTAATGTCCTTACACTGGGTTATCCATCTACTATGCCTCCTACAGATAGGCAGAATATGCAATCAAGCACAGTCACAGAATGCTCTGTATGCAAGACACAGATCATCTCTGAGTACTTTATATGCCACAGGTGACAATGACACTCATTGCACACTCTCCCTATTGAACACATACTGAAGGCATGAAGTGACCTTGTGAGGGTCCATACTATTGTGTGCAATTGTCAGTACTGCTTGGAAAGGTACATCACCAAATGGCCATGGCACTCATATATTGGCATGTACTTGGAGTTATGAGTATGTCACTTACAAATGACTATGGCCTCAGCTATGCCATATGATTCCTGCCATACCACTGTAGAGACATTGTGATCTGAGGCACATTAGTTGTAAACCTGTGTGGCCAGGTCTGTGTGGCCAGTTTGTTTACCGCTGAGTATGTACATTACATGTTGTGACTGATGTGCTACTTACCAGTACATAGTTCTAACTGATGGAACTGATACTACATATATATTTGCATGGAGTTTATGACCATTACTATGTCAATAGGCATGTGTTCACAGTACCCTCTTGCAAGATAATGGCATACCCCAGAGACTCTAGGAGTGCTCACAGTTTGCAGGCATCAACCGACATTGTTAACTATAGTCAGTCAGTAGTCACATGCATTGAGGTTAAATGGATTCCAAGTAGGAGAGGCAGCTTTTGGAGGTGGATGTCCCTATGTTGCATATGTGTGCTGGCAATGGACCACTTAGTGACTCTTACAATTACAGTATTGTGGATGCCTAAGTGGGTGCTTTGTAAATGTTGCTTGAGTGGGGGATATAGTCAGATGGCTTGGCTGAGTCTAGGGGGTTCTATGACCTGATGTACCCTGATGTACCCTCACCCAGGTCCATGGTGACTGCCTCAGAAATGTCCACCAAGTGTAACAGTCATGCTCCCCCTGTCACACATCCAAACTTTGTACATTCAACTGTGTGTAGAACACATATATGTGTGCTGATCAGCTCCATGATGATTTCCCCAATGGACATACAGATATGGATACTCAGAAAAAGAGGTATATAGTTACGTTGATCAGTGGATGCACCACCTCTGTGCAAGGTTATAACAGTTGTCACTCTCCACTCAACTGGTGTGCAACCAGTAGTGTCAGTATGATTGCAAGGGTGTCCCAATGGTGTTAGTAATCCTTGTCAGATCATATGTGGGATGCAGACTAGAATGTTAGCATGTCCAATAAATGCTGTGTATCTTCCAATGAGAGGCCAGTTATGAACTGCTATGTAAATCTGGAAGTTATGGGACATGTTGTAGTAATGTCATGTGTCACTTGTGGTGGGGACAAGGGAGTATAGATGATGCAGACAGTGTGGGTGTACAGTTTAAGTATGATTCCTGACCCATCATCTGGGGCATCATGATGTATGAGGTCACCAACAATCTGGGCCTGCCCTTTGAGGTCACACATGTAACTGTGTGTTGTGGTTCTGCTTTGTGTGGGTAGCTACATTTGTCACTTACTGTGTCTACTCAACATTGCAACAACACTATCCACTTCTTTTAGCTGAGGAGGTAGTGCCTCCATGTTGGGGGTGGCATCCTCATCCCAGCTGTCACACAGCACTGTCCACCTGTTATTATACAGTCTATCCACCAGTCAGGTTTGCTGAGCCACAATGAGCCTGTGTCCCTCCTGTCATGTACAGCCAAGTTCATGCTATGTCAACCATCCAACAGGAGGTAATAAATGGCTGTCTTGACATATATGTCTGTATTATCTGCAAGGGGGATACATGCCGGTAGTTCTAGGGAGACTGATCTGTGGCCAGATCCCACCAGGGAGGACCTCACATTGGGTGTGCTGTACTGGTCACCTATATTGGTAAACACATGATGCAATACATTGGCTCCCTGTATGGGGATGTCACGGCACTGCTGCAGGGCATTGTAGGTAAGGACCTGTACCATCCTTTGGGCAAATAAGCCACAGAATGACCAAGCAACACAGTGTGTACATATTACACTTCCCTTAAATGTTGTCTGTGCTCTGTACAGACACCTTGCATGACTCTCTTCCTGCAACATGCTGGAAGTAACTGCAACACTTACTTGCACGGATGACAACTAGCATGTAGTGTCAAGCGGTGTCCCCAGATCTCTGAGTCATGTCACTTGACATGCCATGATAGGAGTTAGCATGGATACGAGCACTGACACTGTTGTACATCTAGTGACACTGGACCAAACACTGTTACTTTTGCTAAAGGCCAGATCATGCCTACTGACTGTAACTGGCAGAGCCCATTGACTATTACACTATGCAGTGGATGTCGGACATATGTCTCACTTCCCTAAATATGGCCTGACAAGGTGTACGAAAATATTAGGTCAGCAGGCCTTGCTATTAACTGTATATTTCATGTACAGAGTGTTATGTCAGCTGGTGGACAGGCAAGTGTCTGACAGTCATTCTCTGGGAAGATAGCACTGGGAGACTTGTGCTGCAATGATGCCAGTCACCAGTGGGATTCACCATCCTCCATTATTGGAATATCCCATCTACCTATTCCCTCTCTGCAGTCACAGCCACTGTCAGTGACCTTTGACTGAGAACATTAGCAGGTGATTGCATATTGGGAGCTGTCACGGACTCCCACACATAGCCAACAGTTATCCATGATGGCCTAAGACACAGTCAGTTGTACTTTGAGCCACTGACAAAGACTAACTTCCAACGACTGCACAATACTATCTTGTGGGAAATCATCCACACCTACAAAATATTATAGTGTCTGCACACCGCACACAGTTCAGCCATTACACATGGAGTTATGGACACAGAGAGTAGCGGTAAGATATGGGGATGCAGTCACTGTTGTACAACCTACACTGACAGGTTTTGGATGTAAATCCCAGACTGTCACTGCTATACTGAATGTAGCAGTCATCACAGCTATCATTGTGTGCAATGGCACCCTTGCTATGTCTCTACACAGGTGTATTGTACAACTATAGCAGCCACACAGGTTTTATGGTACACCAATACACAGTGTAGATAATATGTCCTATGGAGTCTGTGTCATGACCGTACATGTGTAGTCTGTCTCCTAAATGCTTTGGAGGGGATGTGTATAGCTCCATACAGGGAGGTGTCTGATCCCACTGTGTACTTACCATGTATCCATGACAAGACTAACACATGTCTTACCTGTTCCATATACCTACAACAGCACTGTGGTATACAGAGTACATGCTGCAGAGACAGGTATGTAACACAGACAGTATGCTGTGCATGAACCAGGCCTCCCATGCATGTGACAAACACATCTGCTGTGACAAAGCATGTGCAGGTTGCAAAATGGGATGCAGAACATGACAATCATAGTGGGTGTTGGGCAACTGTCTGTACTGGCCACAGGATATATGTATATTGGTCATCTCCATCACCACAGCCTGTAGATGCATGAGTTCCCAAAACCCTGGTGACACTTATTAAGAGGAGCAGACCTGTTCACAGATTAGGGATGCGTGAGTACACTGAATGCCACCATTGTCCTTGTTAGCCTGTTATACACATATGACCCTATGGAGCCACGCATTTATAGTGCTGTACCTTGTTGAAGACATATTTCTGCTGTGCTGACATGCCATGCTGTGCTGCTTTATTGTTGTTGTGTATCCATAGGTTATCCCAACAGAGTCCTGAAACAGAAACAGAAACAGAAGCAGGTCCACAACACATCTGTCATTGTGTAACTATACAGCCAGTACAACATCATACAACAAAAGGTGCACAGAATTATGTGGCACATGCATGAGAAATGCTCTACTCCTCCCCTCCCTTCTATATACTGCCCCAGTTCTTACCAACATCCAAACTACAACCTTGATCAAACTTCAACAAACTTACCATAAGATAACCAGATTTATCACAGATTCTCCTTACTATTCTCATCACTGCCTTGCCCTAAACTCTCTACAGTGGCTTAAATTTCCCCAACCACTACTGCTATCGCAACTACAAATGCTATACTTTATTCTCCATAAACCTTCTTCATGTCCTGCTCTCTCCTACTTCATCTCTATCTATACTCCACCTCGGACTCTCCGTACATCTAATCAAGTCTCTGGGACAGGAATCTATCCCTCCAGCATGTTCTGTTTATTGAGGTGAAGAGGTTTAGGTCCCTAGAGCATGTAGCTTGGAGGGATTGGTATTTCTTTAAGTGGAGCATGTCCAACAGCTCTGGGTTT
Source organism: Protopterus annectens (assembly GCF_019279795.1). Lineage (NCBI taxonomy): Eukaryota > Metazoa > Chordata > Ceratodontiformes > Protopteridae > Protopterus > Protopterus annectens. Next base: position 904,153,884 of record NC_056746.1, read on the forward strand.
GACATAGCTTTGTATGTTAGGCAGAGATCGCCTCTGACTAGGTGATATGCGACGGACAGACTAATCGATTTTTTTACATCTTACCCTCAAGCCAAATTTCTTTAATTACTGTAAACTGTCTCTGTATGGAGCTTTTCTCCTCGGGTGTCCACAGAAAATGGGCATCAAACCCAGCTGGACCAACCCGGTTAACAAATGTCAATAAATAAATAAATAAATAAAATGCCAGCATACAGTATCTATCATTAACCACTACAAGTGGCATGGCAAAACAACAATACATTACACAAGTACATGTTAACTAATGTAGTCACCTCATGCATCAGAAATATAGCTTTATTTCCCTGCATCGATGACGAGGATAACAGGGATGTGGCACAGGTATCATCACTTGCACAGGGTGTTTTGGGGGGGGGGTGTAGGAGGCTTAGGCTGACCAAAACAGTTAACAGCATGTGTGTGAGCCATGAAGGGAAGCAGGATAGATGGACCAGGGAAAAGTGCCATGTGTGTCTGTAGGTGACCTGCATTTGACAGTTGTGTGTCAGTGTGTGCATGTACACAGTCAAGCTCAGTGCTAGCCCTACATGTGTGTATGTTGGACAGCTTTGGATGGTACATGGTAGAGTTGACAATTCACTGTCTCTGGCCCCGAACATGGGAACTGGCTCTGCCAGGAGTTGCACTGGCTCCTCCATACCCAAGTTCAGAAGCAGTGCTAGTTCTTGATGGTGACTGCTGTCTGCTGGGACTGTGTTCCCCACGTGAATGCCCAGGACCATGCGTCCATGGCCTGCCATGTCATGGTGTAGATAGCACACTCTTCTCTGTAGCACTGGATGTACTACCACTATGGCAGAGTGATTGTGCATGGCCACGTGAACTCTCAGCAGATGGGGTTGCTGACCTACGTCCATAAGTCCAATGTGGAACTCCAACCACATGTTCCAGCACAGACAATGTGGGGTCCAAGACAGACACAGTCTCAGCCGACCTTCTGTCCACTGCATCAGTCAACTGATCCAGGGTGTCCCCAATGTGGAGGAGGCAGTCAAAGATGTCAGACTGTGCTACATCCATAACCTTAAGCATACGTCTGGTATTCAATTTAGAATGTGCCTGTGCCTCCATGATGGCCCAAAACATGCACCTTGTGACCCATGATGTGACACCTGTAACAGCTGGTGGACAGATAGTGGGCATCATATGAGCACCCCTGTCAATCCACCTGTGTGGGACCTCACCAGCTTTCTGGCTATGGCCAGTGTCTATACTCAATGGAGACATAGTTGCCACACTTTCCTGTTCAATGTCCCCATCCTCTGTACAAATATCTGTGGCCTCCATGGTCTGGATATGTGTGGGCATACTGACTGTGTGCAGTGACAATAGATACAGAAGATGGATGTCTACCTCTAGGACAGATTCAGCCCCCAGTACCTACACCTGTGCCTCTTTGTGGCTACCATCATCATCAGAGTCCAAAGAGACACTGACATCAGGTGGTCACCTGTAATAAGAAAGAAAAAAAAGTGGTACATGAATATATGCACTATTGTGTATGAAAAATCCACCAGTACTCATAATAACAAAGACCCACAACTGGATTAGTGGTCAAACTTTATTCCTCTCTGCTTTCATCCAAAACAGACTTCTTCAGAACAAAACACACATTCAAGACCTTTATAACAATCACTTCAAGTAAAGCAAGTAAAACATGACCAGTAAAAGTTACCTTTTAGTTAAGCAATATGACACTATACTTGATAAAACAATTCATAAAAACCCAGTACACCTATCTTAACAAATATAATGAAATACATGTTTCACTGCCTAATTTAATGTCCTTTCAACCTTTGTTTTTTTAAAAGGCATTTTAGAGTAAATGCCTCATTTGAACCAGGAGGCTTATCTTTTCTTAACTGTCACTGCCAAAGTGTTTCTATTTGTTCAACTACACTCCTGTGATTACCCATCTAAGATCCTTATGTACCTGTTCTAGAATGGAAAATAAAAACATTCTACTGGGAGGGTGGCCTAATGGTTAAGATGTTTGCCTTACAAATACAAGGAGCAGGGTTCGAGTCTCACAATGGATAATTGGCTAGGCTTAAAATGGCTTGCAAAGGCAGTTAGCCTAGTGCTAATCTAGGAACCTATTAAAAAATAAATTAATGAAAATGCCTAACATGACATACATTTAGTTGGGAGGGTGGCCTAATGGTTTAGGTGTTTGCCTTACAAACACAAGGTGCAGGATTTGAGTCTCACAAGGGATAATTGGCTAGACTTACAATGGCTCTCAAGGGCAGTTAGCTTAGTACTAACCTATGAACCTATGAACCCTGTTTACACATGAAACTATGTATAAATAGGGCATTATTCTAGCCCTTAACTTTAATAGAATATAAATGTTCCTTAACAAAACAGTGTCATGCTTACCAGGAGCAAGACCATAGCCTTGGCCAATACCTGATGGACCTGTGAAAAGTTGAGGGTGAGGTAATGTCAGTGCCAATGCACATTGCAGCACAACAAGGTAATGCATCCATACAGCTCACATTTACAGTAGCTACTGTGTTTCTTGTTATATTGGTCACATTCAGAGTATGAGAGTACAACTGAGGTAACCCCCCCCAAAGAACAAAGACCTGACACCCACGTAACTGTATGCACATCCTGACACACTGACTGCTACAGTATTGCAATGCTGATCACAGTAAGCCTACCTGCATGCTCCTCAGCTGTGGAAACTGTGGCACCCACCTCCATGATGGATGCATGGGAGCTGTCATTTGTGCCTAGGTTCACCAGAAATTCCTCAGTGGCCAAGAGTGGTTGTTTCACTGCAGGCCCTCCATCAGTGATGACACAATCCCTGGTTACATCTGCTGCCATTAGTCATGCAGTATTGATCATGTCCGTTGCACGGTGTCGAACCTGCTCATATATCCTGCCCCGATGGCCCATGTCATTCACTTCACGGACAAGGTATGCCCACAATGCAACCCACTGTTCCCTGTTTTATCTTCCCCTGGTCAGTAGGATGTGATGATGTTGCCTTAGATCTTCAAGTATAATTTCATTTTCCACATCAGAGAAAGGTTCATGGTGTCTAGGATACATAATTCCTGAAAAATAGCAAAAGGGGAACACATTACAGGATCACATACATGGAAGTGCACTATGTAAAGATACAGAAAGGACAAAATGTCTGGCACTATCCACTGCTTGCTCACACATGTCATACTCCACAGTGTACAAATATACTATATGTGTGGATAGTAGCATTTGTCAGGTATTAAAACCAAAAAAATGAAATAGAAAAGTGCCATAATACAAATACCAGTAACCAAAATCCAAAATAGCACCCAGGAAGGAGAAACAGCAGTCCACGACCAAATAGTGAAAAACACTTCTTTAATATATAAAACACATAAATGCTTAACTTAAATCATCACGTTTTCATCCTCAATACAAAGACTTCATCAGATGCAATATATCCCATACTACCTTTCTTTTATAATCCCATCAATTATCTAATTAAAACCATTTCAAACATCAATTTGTCCTTAAACTACTAAAAAAATAAATACATACTTTAATGACATTTCTGATTAAATACTTATAATAAGTTTAAAAGTTTTTATAAGGTTTTATAAACCAGTGTACACTGATTTATAAAAACTTTTAAACTTATTATAAGTATTTAATAAGAAAAAGAAGTGATTTTCACTACTTGGTCATAAACTGCTGTTTCTCCTTCATGGGTGTTATTTTGGACTTTGGTTACTGGTATTTGTTAGGTATTTTCATGTGTGCTATGACAGATACTGTATGATCATACACCCACCACTTGAGTCTTCTATGGAGTATCCCCTATGGGCAAACCCCCTGATAATACATCAAAGGAACATTGCCACACAATTAGCAGTGTGCTATTACAACCACTATAAAGGGACAGTCCAATGAGACCAGCATGCCACAATGCAAACAGACAATGCACCCTTGATGTATTGTATGTCCTGTGTAGGTATAATCAGCAGGAGATCAATGACATGTCATTATCAAATGTCTATGACAGGCTTAATGCTATAATCCCTCTTCCCCATACTTCTATTCACCTATCTGCATCCTGTTGTATGCAAAATCAGTTACATACCTGATGGAGTACAGTACTCATTTGTTGATATGTGGTGATAGTACGGTTTTCACAAAGGCATACTCTGTGTGATGAAAGTCTCATACAGATTGGGTCCCCATAGCCAGCTACTTGCCTTTTAAACATGCATCTCATCAGCAGGTGATTGCCTCTAAACCAATCTGTGGGTCTGAAATGCTAATTGCAGCTAACACAGCTGATTTGCACTATCATCAGCCAATGACATGCAAACACAATTCCTCTGAAAATTTTGTTTGTACCCTCCCTGGTCACCATAACCTTCATAATTATCTTCATCAACATTAACTTCCTCATTCCACCTATTCCTTCCTTCAAATCTATTTTGTTGGTCATCAGTAGAGAATCGCTTGTGTGTAATATTTTTCACATCTTTGTACCACTTATATACTCTATTTTCTTTATATTGTGCCAAATCTCTATTTATTTTCTTACATTTTTCGTACACCCCCAATATTGGAAAATAAGAAGGAATATGGTAGGGAACCACAACAGAGGTTACAATCAACGACAAAGGAATTACAAAGAGGAAAAATGGATGGGTTATTAGAAGAAAGGAAAGGTAGTACAAATGTTTTGGTAAGCGATTGTATAGAGAAGGATGGCGTGGTATATAGTTTGGATAAATTTAAGATCTATAATTATACAAATTTCCAGGTGGAAGATGTACATTTCAGGTTATTATCCAAAGGAATGAAATTTATACCCACACCAAAATATGATCTGGTGGATCACTTGGTTGAAACCAAGTTGTACACACGTAAATTAAATTTATCTGTTATGTTCCAGAACAAGAATTACAAGAAATACCCTGAATTAGACAAAGGAGAAACAATATTAAAAAACAAAAGTACATTTATACCCTATATGACTCCTATGGTGGAACTTTTTGAGAAACAGGTACATAAGGATTTGTACAAGTTTTCCAACACAGCCAGGAAATTTAAAATTAAGGACAATTTAACAAAGGTAGAAAGGGAAGAACTTTGGAATTTAAGGAACAATCACAATATACGCATAATGAAACCTGACAAGGGAGGGGGGATTGTGATATATGATCAAATATAATACAGTGCGAAGTTAAATGCACTCCTTACAGAAACAGGTAATTATGAACCAATTTCCTTGAATGAAATCAATATAGCCTATCAGAGGATCAATTCATATTTGGAGGAATTTTGGATTGACAACCGTATTAATAATGATGTATACAATTATTTGAAAGTACAACATCCTTTATTGGCTGTATTGGTAGGTATTCCTAAGATACACAAAGATATAGAAAATCCCTCCTTCAGGCCAATTGTGTCAGGCAACAGAGCTAAGACATTCCCTTTAGGCAAAGCAATTGACACCTGGCTTAAGGATATTTATCAAAGTATCCCCCCACCTGTTAAAGGATTCATGGGACTTTCTTAGAAAATATCCCATTTACACAGACACAAACAACCTCTATTATGTGACTATAGATGTCATTGATCTATTTTCATGCATTCCTAACAGACAAGGATTGGAAATGTTTTGTGAAAGCATTAGGAAACATACCAACCTTGAATGGGACAAAATATGTCTGATTATAGAATGCATGACATTAGTGTTGGAACATAATTATATACTATTTGAGGGGGAATACTTTAAACGGAGTAAGGGAGTGGCAATGGGTTCAGCAAGTGATCCTATATTTGCGAACCTTGTAATGTTATACTGGGAGGAAGAAGTTTTATTCAAAAGTGGGTTATTTTCATACGTCATTCATTACACGAGGTTTTTAGACGACATATATATTTTATGGAAAGGTAGTGTAGAGGATTTGAACAAGTTTATCATTTTTATTAATGACAGTAGTGAATTTCTCAAATTTACACATTCTGTCAGTACCAATGGTATAGCATATCTTGATACCATTGTGTCTCATGATGAAAATGGTTTTAAATCCAACATACATAGGAAAAACACCTTCTCTAATGATTATTTATATTATAATAGTAATCATCCTAGGAAAATGTTGCGTAATATTTTCAAGGGCCAGATTATAAGAGCGGCCAGGATGACGTCTAGGAAGGACGAAATGTTAGAAGAGATTGAATACATTACCGCCATGTTTAAAGAGAGGAAGTACAACAGTAAAATGTTAAATGATGTCAGACAGTATGTAATATCACAGTGGGGACTGAAATATCAACCTTTATTAGGAGTAATTGACCCAGTAGATCAAGAAAAAGAATTAACAAGTGTCAGCAAATATCAGAAGGCATGTATACTCCCTTACACACCTTTTGTTAATAAAATCAAGGAAATATTGGAGAAACATTGGGAAATTTTTCGTGTGAATCCAGAATTGTCTAGAATATTAGGTGACAAACCCCTCATAGTTTATAAAATGTCACATAATTTGAAGAGAATCTTAGAATCAGGTAAAGAGACTAACTTCAAAAGAGGTGAAAAGGGAGGTGTATTATCCACTAAAAGATGCGGAAATTGTAACCAATGTAGGTTTATTATGGGGCAAGCTGAGATCACCTTGGACAACATCAACAGGACAGTAATTAGATTAGCAAAGGGTAATTGCAATACATCTTATGTTATATATATGGCTAAATGTCAAAAATGTACAGCATATTACGTTGGAAAAACAGAGAGGGCATTCAAAAGGAGAATTTATGACCACACGTACTGTATTAGAAGGAAAGACAAAAATAATGCCTTATACAGGCATGTGGAAAAGGAGGGTGTGAATCACAGTTTCACTTTTGGTATTTTAGAACACATCAAACCAGATTTGAGAGGGGGTAGTAGTAATGATTTGTTAAGCTATAAAGAAATATGGTGGCAGCTGTTTACAGATGCTGCCACTGCACCTGGTTTGAATGATTCTATAGCAGTGAAACCATTGTTAGTAAAATAGTAAATGTCCCCATGATGAAATTTGTATATGACAACTGTTTTTCCAAGATAGTTTGTAATAGAGTACATGAAGAAAGTTTATACACGCAAGGTATTTTATTTTGTTTAGAATGATAGTCTATAATTCAATGGTGTACATTATATTATACATATTCTAAAATATTATTCATATATATTTAAATCAATTCAGTATATAAATATTTTATACATTTTATATAAATTGTACATATATAGTTACACTTATATATTTATACAAAATTTGTCTATTTATCACACATATTGTGTACATTTATATTGTTCTATTTTTTAAGCCACACTCAACATAAATATTGCACATTAACATTTTTTAATCAATTGAAAATTTTTTTACAATAGATTTTAGGAATATTTATATGTATTTTTTTAATTAAATTATATAGTTTATTTTTATTTAATCATTAGTTATACACAGGAGTCCATTGATTGTTTGTAACAAACATTTAATATTTATATAACCACATTTGCATGAATAAACACAGGACAGGTAGAAGTAAACATTTTGCAAGTATTTAGATGTATAGTTAACAAATATTTGGATGTTTAATAAGTTATATTTAAATGGTGGATATAGCTTTAAGCATCAAGTATTGTAACATTATTTCGCGCCAAAACGGTTATTTAAATTGTGGATTCAAACAGTTTTTTGTTCTGAAGAAGCCTACATGGGATAGGTGAAAGCGCTTAACCTTGGATTATATTTTTGTGATCGAGTGTTATTGTGAGTTGTTGTATTAAATATCTTGGCTGTTTTTGCTGTATACACTGCGTTTCCTCTTATTTTGTTGCTAGAGAAGATAGCGCAGTGTATTTTATTTATTGGTTTTGTTCTTCCTCGCAACTTTATTAAAGTATTGGTGTAGCAGCAATACTGTAAGCATTGCACCAGAGTGGCATCAACAGTAGTAGTGCAGAATTTGCACTGGATTGCAGGTGCAGCTCTTGCAGTAGTGCAGAGATTATACTGGAGTTCTGGTGTAGTATCAGGAGCAGTAGAAGTGCATCTGTTGCATTAGAATGTGGATGCAGCCACAATAGTGCACCTGTTGTAGGTGCAGCAGCAGCAATGCAGGCAATATAACTGCGTGTTGGTGTAGCAGCAAGATCAGTACTCAAATGTCAACAACTAAATAAATAAATAAATTACTCACTTACTTTATTTTTTTCTGGGATGCTGAGCTGCTCTAAATAGAGCATCTTCCACTTAGCCAGGTAAGTACAACATACCAAACAATATGAATTGTACGGGAAATACAAAACATAGAAGACTTTAGACAATAAATGAGACTACATACAATTCAGAAAATATTTTATAAAAGCAGACATACAAAACAAGCTACACCATCTATGCAACACAGGCTTTAACCTTTAAATTCAAAGATAGATCAGCCTAGTTACATGAGCTATAATATATTTGGTTCTAAAACTTAAGACATTGGTTGGAAATGCAAGTTCACATGTATCTTGCTCGTTGATGCTGTAGATGTCCTTACTGCATTAAAACGGTTGATATTTAAAGTTATATGTAACAATGTACAGCAATTATATATCATAATACAAAGTGAAAAAACAATAGGGAAGAAGGATACTATTATTGCTCTTTTCTTTACTGATTACTTGATTAAAACTGTGTATGGCCTGGGAAAAGTGGTGGTCAGGTGCTTCATGGATGATATGTGTACTTTGCCTTTGTACAGTGAAATCTTTTTTACATTTTGGGCTAAATTACCTGTAAGACAGGATACATTTTAGGGAAGAGAGCAGAGACTGAATTTTGGAGCAATTAAAGAGAAGCAATAATCATCAATATGATCTAAATTCAGTGAAAGGATGAACACTTTTTAGAGTAGAAGACATGTTTTCAGAATTTTATGGAAATTAAAGAGAAGTCATTCTCACCAATATGCAGTTTGGTTTGCAGGTCCTGAGAGGGGAGTGCAACCCAAGATGATAATCTGAGCATCTAGCTGTCATGTAACTGGTTAGGGAGAGGAAGAACCATAGTTTTTTGAGTTTGAATATTAGGGAGCATTGGATTAGCTGAGACCTTTGCTTTATAGGTAGCTATTTTGCTTTAACTAGTGTAAGACAATGTTTGTGTCTTTCGGCTTTTCCCGGTTAGGGGTCGCCACAGAGGAACTCCGGTCCGCTAATGATTGGCAGTAGAGTTTTACATGCTGGCTTGCCGGGCCTAACGCACAACCTTCAATGAAGGAATGCCCGTTCATGCATGTCGCCACACAGAAGATGCTCTAACTGAGAATCAAATGGGCAACGTCTAACTGTGAAGCAACAACGCTACTGCAGCACCACCACCGCAGCTAACTAGTGTAAGACAATAGTGTTCCCTTTTGCAGAACAAAGATAAAATCTACTGAGTTGCTGGTCTCAGAACCTGTGAAACCATGAGAAGCCTGGCAATCTGGGAGGGTCCTGTAGTACAGTATTGCTCCTTCATTTTGAAAGGAATCAATTTAGGTAGTTTTGGTACCAGGGGGGTATGTCAAGCTTAGTCCAGTGGAAGGAGTCCCCAGTACAGACCCAGGGAGCACTGGTGGTATTATATATCTCAACTTAGCTGGAAACATATGGGGATTGCACGGGATGAGTTAGAACCTGTCACTGGGGAAGAGGTGGCCAGTCTGCCATGCATGGCTTGAAACCATCACTACTCTCACCAGGCAAGTCAGTTAGAAAGTGGAATGAATAATCAAAATGTTACGCTAGATCTAGATTTAATGTGTGCTTTTCTGTCTTGTATCAGGCTTTTATGGGTTCCTTTAGTTTCACTTAAGAACTTTTGCTGGTATTATAACTCTGTATGCCAGATCCATTGTGACTGTGTCTGTTTCTTTATAGTTGGGTTCACTTTAAAAAAATAAATTAAACTTTACTAGTGCACTCCTATGGATGTCTGACTGCTGAAGAATTCTGGTTGAAGAACTTACATCCACCTCTGACTTATCCCTATCATACTGAGCACTGCTACAGGAATGATCCTATTAAACATCAACAGGTGGTTTTAAAATTTATAATTGCACTGAGACTGATATCTCTGATGACCACATTCATTTGTTAAGTAAAGGGTTCTCCTTTGTTCCTACAAGAAGGACTAGCTTGGTTAATATGCTGATAGAACTGAATGTATTTTGAAGTACATTTTTTAAAAATAACACTCATAACATCTTAAGAAGGTGTATCACCTTCCACCCACTACTTATACCTGTACTTACTTGTTTATGACTATATGTGAAAGGGACATTAGTTGTCTCCTAACTAACAAACCCAGGAAAGCTTAATGCTGAAAGTACCGTTGTTAAACAAATTTGTCAGGATGGCATCATTCGTGTTATGAAATCTGATAAAAGGTGGTTGTGTTTATGGATTCTGATAAATATGTTAACAACATGAACCTAATGCTTAACAGTGATGATTTTTATAGACAAGTATCTATGAATGAAATGAAAGTGGCCTATAGTAAAATAGATTTGTGGCTGGATAATTTAAAACTAAATGAAGCTATTTCGGATTCCACATACCAGTTCTTAAAGATAAAAAATCCAGTAACACCTCATTTATTTAGGATTCCAAAACCCCATAAGAATCTAAATAACCCACCATTTAAACCTATAATTTCAGCAAAAGGGAGTAAAACTGAAACAATAACAATGCTGGTGGACAGAAAATTGGAAGGTATTTTAGACCTTTTTCCTACAATCCTTCAGGACTCATGGCACCTCCTGGTCTTACTACACACTCCAAAGATTGAATCTGGAAATTTGTTTGTCACAGCTGATATACAAAACCTGTATGCAGTTATAGATTGTTTAGGAAAGTGCTTTATGAATAGCAATTTTTGCAGTGAGGGATGTTGATTTAATCTGTGACCATATGGAGATAGTACTTGAAAATAACTTCTTTTTCATCGAAGATGAGTTATTTAAACAGATGTCAGGAGTGTCTATGGGGGCTACATCAGCCCTGATTTTTGCCAACCTAGTCCTTTACAAATGGGAAACAGAGGTAGTTTTATCTTCAGAAATGGCTAGATTTAATAAAATATATTTAGGATTTTTTATGACATTTATATGTGGTCTGCTACTATGGATGAACTGTTTTTAAGAATTATTTAACCACATTTATCAGTTTTTTAATGTTCACATATACTTATTCTTATGATCTTATTAATTATTTGGATGTAGGACTTAGCAATTAATATAATCCATTGTGTACAGAAAAAAAATAGCAACTCCTAACTACATATCACTAGTAATCACTTGCTCTGGAAAGAAAGGAATGTAGTGAAAGAGCAGTTTGTAAGGATTACTAGGATGATATCAAAGGATGTCATGTATATTAAGGAGTGTAACTTTTTGAAAAATGTGTTTGTAGATGGAGAATCCCATCAGTTTGGTGGATGATATTATTATTACAGAGGTAACTACCAGGAAACCTACTAATGTTACAGCTCACCGTTTGTATGGCATCAAAAGAACACAGGATCACAGCACTCTAAGGCACTCTGCCTAGGATTTTTCACAAATGTGAAGGCAATACAAAACATTATTAGACAACATTTGTCTATTACAATATTAAGTGGATATAGGTAGCAGACTTGCCTTAGGACACCAGTTTATTTTTAAATCTGGTTGTAATTTGAATAATCTTTTTAAATCAAAGATACCCGCAGTTGTTACAGTAATTAAAAATGTTCAAAGCTCACAAAACTAAAGCATGTGACATAAAGTAACAATAAGATTTTGTAAACCATATTCCACATAAAAAGAAAGAAGGAAGATACCTGGGAATGATGAAGATTGCACATATAGACAAACTCACTGTCTCCCACTAGAGTTAGAAGTGTAGCCCACTTTGGTTTCTACCCACACCCATCTCCAGCCACCCCAGCCACACTTACTTATATATTTACTATAACCCCTTCCATAAACTCACGTGCTGACAAACTGTTCATCAGCCAAAACCAATTATGCTACGCACTTTCCTCAAAACAACACCAAAATAATACATTTCTAGGCAATGAACATCAAAGATATGCTTTGCTATATACTTACAGACTAATATTCCAAGATAACATGCTCATTTTAAAATAATTCTGATAAACAAGGTAAGCAAAGAAAGTCACACTTGTTTAAAATTTAAATGAAACAAATGACAAAATCTCAATATCTGCAGAAAATAAATACTCATGTTTAATCATTCTGAGTACCATTTATCAAAACTAACTATACTCAGCTTCAAAACTACTGCATTTCTAATAACGCCAGCAGAAATACATACAGAACATAAACTGCAAAATAACGATAACTTCAGTACTTGTTCTGCTTTCTGTCTTTGTATACAATATTTTCTAGATGCATAACATAAGTCAAACTTAAGGATCCAATTAAACTTCCACATCCTAAGAAACATGGTGGAAAATATTTAAAAACTACAATATGAATCTCAAGAAAAGTACTTATAAACAGAATGTGGCTATATTCAACTACCAAGCTCTCACTAGTCTCAAGAAACCTCCTAGCACTCAAGGTTCATAAAAGTAATAATACTGTTAACCTCTGGTGTTGTACAGCTTAACTCTTGCCCCTCTCTAACCTCTACTTCCTTTGCTGCTTCATTTCACCTAGTACAACTTTCCAGAATAATATAGAAAGACCAACCTGTACAATCAACTCCAATTCTCGCATTAACAAGTCACATTCTCCCTCAGTACAGTGAATGACAGAAAAGTCTACTGAAATTGCTATAACGTGCATTAACCAAAACAGCACAAATAAATGGGCAAGTACTAATGCATGGATCCTCTAGAACAAACTCATTCTCCTAGGAATAATAGAGATAGCTTGAACATGATAAGTGTTTCTCAGTATTTTGGACAAGATTATTACATCCTTTATGACAACAAACCAGGGCTGTGAACAGTAGATGCTATCCTACTACTAATTAATAAACTCCCCACCCTTCAGACTACATACACTAAGACAACACAATGAGACATTGATCCCAGATGGATAGTAGCCCATGTAATGATAAACAATACCCTAACATTCTAAGTGACAGTTCTCTACAGCCATTCTGGATTCTCAGCTCAACCAATGAAATGCTTCATTCACACATTCAGTATAAATTACTAAAAGAAATAATTGTTCTGGCTGACATTAATATTAATTGCCTGGGAAACTCACAAATCCAACTTAATAGAACACTATCTTAATATGAAACAGCTTGTAAACACTCGCCCTAGAAAATCTTTGCAAACAAACTCATGACCATTAATCAATGTAATTACTTCTAATTTCAAAGAAGTTTGTATAAACATTAAGGTAATACCTAATCACCATAGTGATCACTGTTCCATTATCTCCTGTGGTACTTTAAAGCAAGCAACCACGTCATGTTCAGTTAACACCAGACACAGATAACGGTGTCCTCTTATACAACTTAGCAATATTAACTGAAATCAGATATATTCTGGCAATATGTTTTGGATACATTTTATAATATATTTAAGTGTATCCATGAGATAAACTATACCCCACTAAATAATTAAGATTAAAAGGACAATCTTACCTTTAGATTATCACTGTTCAGACCAAGAGATACTTTTTGACAAGCCTGAAAATCTGATCCCAAAAATGAAGACAAAAGGACTCCATACCTAGACTTTAGGACCTCAACAAGAAAATAAACTGACATGGCAAAAGCCAATTGCACAAAAGTAAGCAAATTTTTCTGTGGAGTAAACCTAATGTTTTCTGGAAACAAAAAACACTCACACATAACTTACAGATGTTATCTGACCCTTTATCTGTATTAGATATTGACACTTTAAATGACAGTGCCATTAAGCACCTTCAAATATTCCTCCATCATTTCCTAATATTAAATCACACATACCCAGTCTTGACCCTAATCAGAATAGCAACTTTAACCCATAAATTGCTCATCCATTCTTCAGAGTTCTTACCTTAAAGCAAGTTAAAAACAGATATAAAATAGTTAAGTCATTCGAAAAAATGCTTTCTACATCAGTTGCAAGCACAATTTCTTAAGGTACCTGCTCGTCAAAGTACAAAACATTTAGTCCATATTTTCAGTTTATCAGTAACCATTGGTAGCAACAAGAATTACGTCCCAAAGTTGGAAACCTGCACTTTTTACTTCTACACCTGTCATATACTCTAATGTCCTTTCAGACTCATTAACACAGTTTCTCGATTAGCAAATGTCTTTGAAAAGCTAGTTTATGACCAATTTGCTGAACGCCTCAGTAACTATGACCTACAAGTTAAACATCAGCATGGCTTTGAGCAGGGCTATAGCATAATGATAGCTATATACAGTGATGAATCATATCTATGAGGCCATGGAAAATGGGCATCTTGCAGGTGCTGTAATTATAGATATAATAGGTTCATAGGTTCATACTAGGCTATCTTCCCTGGGGCAATTATAAGCCTAGCCCGATTTTGTTTGGCTTACGCCACCCCTTGATTTGAGTATACTGTGCCCTTTTTAAGGTTTAGTTTGCTGTGCCTCTGTCTAATAGTGACACGGAAGTAATCCCCGGGACAAACCTACGATCCCCCATCCACTCATCAGGATTCTTCTTGAAGAGATTCAGTGAGGTGCTCTGCCTAACATGAATTGGAATTCTGTTCCAGAGTGAAGGGAGCCTCTGGGTTATGAATCTGTCCCTCCAGCAAGTTCTATTTATTTCAGTGCTGAGGTTCAAGTCCCTCGAGCGTGTGGTTCTAAGGGATTTAGATTTACTGAGGTGGAACATGTCCATTAATTCTGGATTGGACATAGCTTTATATGTCAGGCATAGATCGCCTCGAAGTAGGCGGTATGCAACTGAGTAGAGCTGGAGTTTTTTTAACCGAGCAGCTTATGGCATCTGTTTGAGTCCCTTGATCCTCTTGGTGAGGTACTTTTGGGGTCTTTCTAATTGCTACAGGTGTCGGGTAAGGTACATCCCAAAAGGGGCATTGTATTCTATGATGGGCCTGATGAGGGATGAATAAAGGGGCATGATTACCTCTCTCGATCTAGATGTGAATCCTTTCATGATGAGGTGGGCTATGTAAAAGGTCTTTCTAACCACTGTGGCAATGTGGTTGTCAAAGGAGAGATTGCTATCAACTTGGGTCCCCAGATCCCTAATTACTTTCTCTGTACTTAATGGGTTACCACCTATGTGGTAATTTGTGGGCACATTGTTTCTGCCAAAGGGTACGACTATACACTTTTTGGCATTTAGCTTTAGACCATGGCTCTGGCACCAGTTATCTGTCTCTGTGAGACCTTTTTGAAGGATGTTTGTGTCAGCTGGAGAGTTGATTATGGCACCTAGTTTGCAGTTGTCTGCGAACTTGGTGAGCCATAGTCCTCCCACGTTGGCCTGTACCTCAGAAAAGTATATACCAAACAAGAGCGTTCCCAGGACAGAACCTTGTGGGATGCCACTTGTGACCGGTTTCGAGTCTGACATGGCTCCAGCAACTCTCACTCTGTGGGTTCTGTCTTTGAGCCAGTTTGTGACCCATCTTGTGACATAGGGGTTTATATTTAAGCTGGATAGCTTATCTATGATGCCCGAGTGGGGTGTTGTGTCAAATGCCTTTGCTAGGTCCAGATAGGCTGTGTGGACTACCTTCCCTTCATCTATGGCTTTGGTGACTGTTTTGAAGAAGTCAACCAGGTTCAAAAGGCAGGATCTGCCCTTGACGAAGCCGAACTGTGTAGGATCTAGTGTCTGTAGGTCCCCAATGTCTTTGTTTATGAGCTCCATGATGATCCTCTCCATAGCCTTGCAGACTAAGCTAGTCAGGCTTATGGGGCGATAGTTTCCAGGGTCCGTAGAGGCTCCACCTTTGTGGAGTGGGACCACTGTTGCTGTACGCCATTCTGTGGGCACATATCCTGTAGTGAGGCTGAGATTGTACAGCTGTTTTATATGAGGGATTAGTTCTTCTTGGAGTTCATGTAGGACGCAACCCGGGATGCCATCTGGTCCCATGGAAGCAGTGTTTTTTGCTTTGGAGAGGGCAGCCTTCACCTGAGCATCAGAGATGTTTGGGAGGTAATAAAGGGTAAACAGTAGTTCATAGGGCCTTTGAACCCATAAATTATTAACAGTTGCTAAGAGCCTTCAAAAACACTGTGGTTAGATAGTTATCTTCCTCTCCTGATAATAGAACTTTTATCAAACCCCTGGCAGCACCTTATTAGGTGATGGGATACATATTTCTGTAGTCTCATGAGTATCCATCCTAGAGCCATTACTCCTATCGATATTCATCAACAACTTGCCTTTACAACTATCCACTATTGATGACATATTATGCACAGTTGAGGTGATTATCTTCGATTCAAGTCCATCAATGAATATCCTCCAGCAGAAGTTACAGACTGCTTTCACTCCTATCTGGAACTGGCTAATTGACCATAATCTCATAATAAGTAGTGGCAAATCCTCCTCCATGATATTCTGGGCAACAAGATAAGCAAGCCAAAAAAACACTCGCTACACACAGTGGATCCTCAACATTTGAATATACCAACAGCAATCTTTCAAAAGTACATTGGATTAACATTAAACTAGCACCTTTCCCTCACTCCACATGTCAACATGAGAGTGGATAATGCACTTGTACTATTGCAAGTACTCTACAAATCTGCACAGCTATTAACCTCATGGGATCAAAATCATTACCAAAGATGAACTACTGTTTACCCATTATTGCTCTCAGCTTTTGCTAGAAAACTTACACATTACAAACTAAAACTAACAAAATGCTATGTAAACAGAGTATAACTTTGTTTTAAGATGTTATTATCTGTAAGATAATAAACTGGCTAATGCTAACTGCTTAAGTTATGCTTCTTTTTAACTTACATTAACATTCTTTTTTGCAGATACTTTCACCATTAGCCTCAAAACTTCAATGTCAAGGAAAGTACATGTTCATTATGGTCAAAAACTAATAGTACCCTTTCTGCTTGCATGTCCACATATCAAGAAATCTCTGGTTAAAAACACATTCATTATTTACTCTGTATCATGGACTTCACTCCCTATTAGCCTGAGTTGCCAAAATAATTGTACTACATGAAAAAAAAAACTGCTGGATCACCTACAAGGAAAAATAGCTCTGTTTCAAGGACTTGGATTGGCAACTCCTACTTAAAAGTGTTTCATACCATATATCCACTAAATCCAGGCACTAAAAGGAACTATCTAAAAACTATTAGACATCCACTTAATCCTTTTCCTTCTGTTTCCTTATAGTACAAAAGCTGTTGTATTAAATTCAGCCACTAAAAGTACCATCTAAATATCTGTTACATATACTCTCTATTTCTGTCTAACAATAACTCTAGGTCATAGAGTATAGACTTTCTGCTACACTTACTTTTTTCAGTGTTTATTACTTTCACTAATACTACACCTTTAATCAACTAAAATAATGTCAAGTCTGTTAATGGAAGGTTCACCCTCTATATATTACCAACTCTGTTAATAAAAAAAATAATTCATTTAACTCTGTTGCTGCCTTTTTATGTTTATGTTTATAATGCAGCTTAGGTTCCTAGGTAGTTAGGCATATTGTCCAGGAGATCATTGTGGAACATAGCCCAATTTCCACAGAGCACTGCCTAGTTAAGTGATTTGCTTAGTTACACAGCAGGCAAATGAAAGCTCAGGGAATCAAACCCTGGACTACAAGAAACAGTTCAATAACAACTCATAGCCTTAATCCTTTGTGCTAATTGCCAGATAAACATAAATATATGTGGCTGTAACTCTGTCTTGCCTTTTAGTTCAGGTTTTGGCTGAAAGATTTTTAAAACAGTATGTATGTATAAATAGTTACACTTTACTGTCATTGCGACCTCTCCTCAAATATCTACTGTTATGAAAAATACCTTACATATCTTTCTTGGGAAGAATCACTGTATCAGTTATCCATAATGTTTTGGTAGAATCCCAGCCAGTACTAGGTTTCTTCTGGAAGGTGGTAAATTAGACAATCTTCTGTAGGACATCCATATCAAAGCCTGTCCTACTGCTAGGCTGAGTTTCTAACATATAGTGTCATGTCTCCTGAACCTGATCGACTTCTTTGAGGCAGTCACCAAAGCCATGGATGAGGGTAAGGTGGTTCACACAGCCTATCTTGACCTCGCCAAGGCTTTCAACACCATCCTCCATTCTGGAATTATAGCTAAACTCACTAAACTAGGTATAAATCCCTACATCACAAGATGGGTTGCCAACTGGCTCACTGACAGAACCCACACTGTAAAAGTTGCTGACTCTAAATCTGACCTCAAAGCAGTGACAAGTGGAGTACCACAGGGTTCCATCCTGGGACCTCTCCTGTTTGGTATCTACTTCTCTGAAGTACAGGCTAACACAGAAGGCCTCTGGCTAATGAAGTTCACAGATGACTGCAAATTAGGAGCCATAGTCAAGTCCGCAAATGATGTGGACATCCTACAGAAGGGCCTCACTGAGACAGATGCCTGGTGTCAGAGCCATGGCCTCAAGCTCAATGTCAAAAAGTGCAGTGTCATCCCCTTTGGTAAAAACTCTGTACCCATGAACTACAACATAGGCAGCAATCTACTTAACACCAAATGCGTGACAAGAGACCTTGGGACCCAGGTGGACAGTAGTCTCTCCTTTGATAGTCACATCGCCACAGTAGTCAGGAAGTCCTTCTACATGGCACACCTCATCATAAAAGGGTTCTCATCCAGGAAAAAAGAGGTCATTGTTCCCCTCTACTCGTCACTCATTAGACCCATTATAGAGTACAACGCCCCTTTTGAAATGTACCTCACAAGACATCTGCAGCAGCTGGAAAGGCCACAGAAGTACCTCACAAAGAGGATTACTAGCCTCAAACAAATGCCCTACACTGACTGCCTCAAAAAACTCCAGGTTTACTCCGTATCATATCGCCTACTCTGAGGTGATATCTGCCTAACATATAAAGCAATGTCAAACCCAGAGTTGTTGGACATGCTACACCTAAAGAAATCCCAATCCCTTCGAGCTACATGTTCTAAGGACCTAAACCTTGTCACCACAATAAACAGGACACGCTGGAGAGATAGATTCCTGTCCCAGAGACTTCCTATACTCTGGAACAAGCTACCCATCTATGTCAAGCAAAGATCTTCATTAGCACTCTTCAAGAAAAATCTTGATGAGTGGATGGGAAATAGGAAATACACCCCGGGGATCACTTCTGTGTCTCTGCTCGACAGTGGCACAGGAAAATAACTTTCTTAGGTGACGTAAGCCATGGAACCTGGCTGGCTAGGCTTACGTAGGCCCTTGGGCCGATAGCCTAGTACCTACCTATGAACCTATGAACCTATGAAGCTATGCATAGAAATTCATGGTGGAGTAACTGAGACATCCTGGGCAGATACATTTCTAATATGTGCTGCAGGAATGCCTTCTTAACAGTAGCTTGTGGAGTGTTGAAGTAGTCACCACAGCAAACCAAAATGTTTGCAGTTATAATACCCTAGTGACTTGTTTTGTTTTATGGTACTTGCATTTGTTTAAAAAATGGAAATAAAAAGTCATATCATCAATATATAAAATCTTAGAAATGAGTGTACAGTTAACTTTTTATTAATTTTTTAAATTAAAGCCTGTTTAATTAAGGTGAATTTATGCAATCCCAGATTAACAAAATGACAATGTGCTCTGAGGTTTGGTGAATTTGACATTATTTATAATAGCTGGGTTGAGGGGAGGGGAAGATCTGTATCTTTGCTCTCTGGACATAGCTCCCTCTTTTTTAATCATCATGGGACAATGCTTGTCAGAAAATCCTTCTATTTAGCCCAACTAGTTGCCAAAGAAAAATCATCAAGGTCTAAAGATGTAATTACTCCCTTATACTCAGTATTGATTAGGCCAGTTATTGAGTACGTACCCCCTTTAGGATGTATCTAGAATGCCCACAAAGGTTTCTAACCAAAAACCTGAGCTAGCAAGAGGGACTAGAAGCTCAATCCTTTTATTCTTTTTATTCAGTATCTTAGAGACTTTTGACGTGATATCTGAGTCTTGCTTACGGCGTCATTAGAGATTTGATTGTCATAGACCTCCTGTTTCTATGCAAATTCAATATTTTCACTAGTACAAGAACCAGGGATCTAAATATTCATCAACAGATAAATAAAATATGCTGGTGAGACAGGTTTATAACCTAACACCTCCCACAACTCTGAAATAAACTTCTTCTGCGTATTAAGCATCATGACTAACAATAGTCCATTAAGCATAAACTAGATGACTGGATAGGTGTCCACAAATTTACTACAGAACTGAAAAATATAGCCCTGCTGGAGAAAGGAGGTGTGATCTGGGGAGGGCACTGACAAAGCACCCATGGTCATGAAACTCAATGACAATGGAATATTTATGAATCTATAAATGTATGAATGTGAACATTTGTGTCGAAGCTCACTACACTTTGCAGAGGTAAAACCCAGATGGTGACCCAGACATTCTGAGATCAACAGTGACCTGGGCTCTGGAGGAGCCGGTAGCAGTGGGAATTAGTAGTTGACACCGGTTTAATCATCCTAGGATGGATGGCAGCTCAGTCTCCTCAGCAAAGGACTAGGAATGAGTGTCTTCTCAATAGTGCATTGTGGCAAGCAGTGGGTAGGCATGAAAGTTCACATGCTGAAAAGGGCCTGCACACAGGGACCTCTAATTACTCATGCTGCAGCAGTGAAAGGACATAGGGTATGGAAAACCCCTATGGCTGCTTGGATTACTGCCTCCCATAGCCGGCTCTTGCCCAAAAAGAACAAATGGGTACTGGCTCTTATGCAGTCAACTCAGCTGACCAACTGTCTACTATACACTACACAGTGAAGCGTGTCAAATTTACAAGGCAATAATGATTAAAAAGAATCATTATGCAGATACATTTTGTACCAATGACATGGTGTTCATTTGACTTAAATATGATGAGTACTGCTACCATAATTGAAATATTTAAATGAGTTCTTAGGGAACGATGAAGGATAAGATGCCTTAACTTGTGCTTATATCATTAACTGTGTGTAGCCATTCTACCCCTGATGTGACATTTTATCCGAGACATCTCTGTACATATGTTGGATAGGTACTCTTCTCACCTACCTTACTGCCATCTCCTGGTCCATTACTGAACATCTTACTTGCTTGCTATTCTAACAAAGTATATATTCTTAATACTCATTTGTAATTTGTAAAGCTCTTTCTTTCTCTAGTTTCTCTTCCCTTGCATACATATATTCCTTATTTTACTAAACAATTTTCACTCACTCTTTCATCTCTGACACTTTGACAACTTTAATAATAATCCTTTTTCTCAACTAACCGCTATCTCTCTGTTTCTTTTGGATTCACGTGTTTCCCTGCTTATCTCACCTTTGCTTCCGGCTCTCTCTTCACCTCTTGTAATATGAACAAATGAAGCTTATTTCTTTCACTAGACAATCTTACTATTTCTTAGATTACTCTGTATTATATTGTATTATACTTACATAAATGACAGTCTTTCCAAATCTATTATTTTATATTGTATTTATATAAATGAGAATACATATGAAATGTTTGTTTATTATATTCTATTTTTTTCTATTTTTTTTTTTTTGCTTTCATGTAATACGTTGGAGCTCTCCCCCCAACCTGGACCTCTGCTGAAAATGGGTTATTGCATAGTCATACTTTCCCTGGTAAACAGGTCAATAAATAAAATTTATTTTCAGGCTCTTTTGGCCCTTGGCTTACAATATGAAGTAACTTTGATTTAACTAATTAATGGTTATAACCTCACATCACATCATTATATGCTAGCCACCCAGAAATAAACATAAAAATTTAGTAGTATGTGAGAGACTTACTGGTGAATTACCCTCCACCACTGTTACCAGACATTTATTACTGGTATAGTAGTTAATGATAATATGCAGTAGTTGACTACATAATGATTCAGTGGTTTATGCATTACAGTGTCATATTTTCTACCAGTTCCCCATTCAGCATATACAGCATATGTTGCTAGACTTGGCCAAGACATACTACATAGGATGTATATGACAATGCCTGAGCAATGTGTCACTTAATGTTTTATGTTTATGTAATGAGACTTGTAAATATATTATTTACAGTATCTGTATTAGTGGAGGTAATGTATCATTCATCATACACTGAATTCCACAGTGTTTAATGATGTATAACACATAATAAATCTCATAAATAACAGTTAGGAATGGCCAATACATCATACATTCCTTTTCAGTACCAGTTTTTATTGAAATCAGAATGGCAAATACACCGAGCCTATGCCAGCAAGCACTTAGGTGTACGTCAGGAACCAATTCTGGACAGGGCACCTGTAACAGATCACATGAGATCTACATGCTGACTACGTCTTATGGTTTATTTTCAGGAACTGCTTTGCAGGACAAAGTCTTTGTCTGCTCTGAATATCTAGAACAGAAACAGAAGGCGCAAATAGCAACTTCTGTGGTTTGTTTACATCATGCAAATACAAAATCCTGCCCATAATACTGACTTGACAGCAACACAATAAAAAATGGCTCATAAAATCATCCTAGAAGGGATACATGGCTACATACTAACAATCTGCATTCTGTAAGGTCTTAGAAAATTAAAGTATGCTTGACATGAATTACTGAATTTCTAAAGAAGATATATTAGCCTGGGTATACAATGAGTATACCTTAAATAAATTTAACCAAAGGTTCTATAAATAAAATGCAATTTATTTTATGACCTGCCAAGCTTTATGAGTATTTTATTATAAATGCTAAGCAAGGAAATCTATTGACTAGCATGATTTACATGGTAGTAATGTTTAAATTTTTTGTTTGCTATTCTGCAGGAAGGGACCAGAGGCCAGATATGTGGTGTTGTTAATCTGACAGAGTAGCTAGCCAGCCTTTATGACCATCCATTCTGTTATTAGCTAATTGCTTTTCGTAGAACCATCCACTTACAACAGAGAGTGATGTTGATGTATTTGTTCGATCTAGTGAAATGCTGTAGTAAGACATGAAAGCCTAACAAAGGTCCGAGTTCCCTGGTTGTCAATGTCTATAAAAACAGATAGCAAATGGTTTCATATTTTTCTAGCTTTTTAAGATACTTAGGTTGCTAAATAAAATAAATATTTATACATTTAAAGCACTGCATTCACGATTAAAGCACTGTATTTCCAATATAAGTACTTGCATTCATTAATGTCTGTGATGTGTGAATATGCTAATTGTTTACCTACCTGTGATACTTATATTAGAAATGTTTGAGCACAGGTCACAAGATACTAACTTCACTTGAATATGTTATAGATTATTTCGTATGGTACAAATAACCTAAATCTCTAAGAGAATAATATGCAAATATTTAGTGGCTGCACTCCATGCATGTACACTGTTTTTCCAGTAAAATTATGATTACAGCCACATACTATCACTGCAGTAACATCACTGATGGAATAAGTTAGGCAGGTATCAGTGTTAAGGAAATTAAAATTTACAAGTGGATTATTTTAAAAGCAAAAGCATTACAAATTTAAATTGCAACCCTAAGCAGGAAGATTTGCTGTAGACACCATACATCATGATGCACAATGCAAGCCGCAGCCTGTATAAGGGCTCTTTAAATTAGTTACAACTTATAATTTTATTATACATGTACAAGATAGGCTGAAGATAATGATAAACTTGTCATCTAATTAATTATACTTTAACATTTTTTTTTTATATTTTTACTAAATTATTTAAATGACTATGTTTAGGCAGTATGCAAATAAAATGAACAAAGCACAGAAATGTCAACAACAGCAGAATTACAACACTAATAACAACAGCACTATGCAAATGATTAATAAAAAAATAAGATATCTAAAAACAAAGGAAGTAACCCTTATAAAATCTATACAGTCTATCTTTTATTAGGTGGTACTTCAGACATCTCTTAAAAGACTTGGAATTCATGAATGAATCAGAGAAGGTAGCTGACTGCAGGCAATGGGTAGCTTACCAGATGCTTTGAGGGAAACTTTGAAACAATCAAAAGCCCCTCATCTGGTGATCTGTCAGGGCATAGCTTCAATCACTCCTTTACAGAGACAGGACCTAGATTGTGAAGGAATTGTTGGCCTGGCAGGTCCCATCTGTAAGCCTGAAGTAATCCTAGGGGTTATTACAAGCATAAGATGCATGCTCACTAATTCTGGGGATGGAATAAAATGCCCGATCTGGGCTATAGTCCCAAAATGAAAATAAGATGATCTGATGACAGCTGGAATTTGGTCCTTCAGTGATAGCCTGTCATCGGGTACTAAGCCTATCTTCTGGACACAAAATGAGAATTTCAGTTATCTTTACCTTAATCGTTAAGGAGAAAATAAACCCCCCATTTCATCCACAGCCAAAGCTGTAGAAACAGCCATCAGGAAGTCTCTAACTCTGCTTAGGTAAAATGTCTGGAAGAGCAGGTTCTGTACACAGCAAGTAGTGAGGGATTGCCCCCCCCCCCCAGCAGTATGTCTCATGCAGCAGTGTCTGTATACAGCTGTTAGTGTGGGGTTGGTCATCTCACAGCATGTCTGAAACAGCAGGTTTTGTACACAGCAGTCAGCGAGGGACTGGGCATTTCACAGCATGTCTGGTACAGCAGTTTCTGTACACAGCTGGCAGTGAGAGGTTGAGCATTTCACACCATATCTGGTAGAGCCAGTGCTGTATACAGATGGCAGTGAAGGGTTGGGCATTTCACAGCATGTCTGACACAGCAGGTTTTGTACACAGCTGGCAGTGATGGGTTGGGCATTTCACAGCATGTCTGGTAGAGCCGGTTCTGTACACAGCTGGAAGTGAGGGGTTGGGCATTTCACAGCATGTCTGGTACAGCCAGTTCTGTACACAGCTGGCAGTGAATGGTTGGGAATTTCACAGCATGTCTGGTACAGGTGGCTCTGTACACAGCAGGCAGTGAGGGGTTGAGAATTTCACAGCATGTCTGGTACAGCAGGTTCTGTACACAGCTGGCAATGAATGGTTGGGCATTTCACAGCATGTCTGGTAGAGCCAGTTCTATACACAGCTGGCAGTGAGGGGTTGGGCATTTCACAGCTTGTCTGGTGCAGCCAGTTCTGTACACAGCTGGCAGTGAAGGATTGGGCATTTCACAGCATGTCTGATGCAGCAGGTTCTGTTCACTGCTGGCAGTGAGGGGGTGGGCATTTTACAGCATGTCTGGTACAGCAAGTTCTGTACACAGCTTACAGCGAGGGACTGGGCATTTCACAGAATGTCTTGTACAGCTGGTTCTGTATACAGTTGGCAATGAAGGGTTGGGCATTTCACAGCATGTCTGGTACAGCCAGTTCTGTACACAGCTGGCAGTGAGGGGGTGGACATTTTACAGCATGTCTGGTACAGCCAATTCTCTATACAGCTGGCAGTGAGGGGGTGGGCATTTCACAGCATGTCTGGTACAGCCAGTTCTGTATACAGCTGACAGTGAGGGTTTGGGCATTTCACATCATGTCTGCTAGAGCAGGTTCTGTACACAGCTGGCAATGAAGGGTTGGGCATTTCACAGCTTGTCTGGTGCAGCCAGTTCTGTACACAGCTGGCAGTGAAGGATTGGGCATTTCACAGCATGTCTGATGCAGCAGGTTCTGTTCACTGCTGGCAGTGAGGGGGTGGGCATTTTACAGCATGTCTGGTACAGCAAGTTCTGTACACAGCTTACAGTGAGGGACTGGGCATTTCACAGCATGTCTTGTACAGCTGGTTCTGTATACAGTTGGCAATGAAGGGTTGGGCATTTCACAGCATGTCTGGTACAGCCAGTTCTGTACACAGCTGGCAGTGAGGGGGTGGACATTTTACAGCATGTCTGGTACAGCCAATTCTCTATACAGCTGGCAGTGAGGGGGTGGGCATTTCACAGCATGTCTGGTACAGCCAGTTCTGTATACAGCTGACAGTGAGGGTTTGGGCATTTCACATCATGTCTGCTAGAGCAGGTTCTGTACACAGCTGGCAATGAAGGGTTGGGCATTTCACAGCATGTCTGGTACAGCCAGTTCTGTACACAGCTGGCAGTGAAGGATTGGGCATTTCACAGCATGTCTGATGCAGCAGGTTCTGTTCACTGCTGGCAGTGAGGGGGTGGGCATTTTACAGCATGTCTGGTACAGCAAGTTCTGTACACAGCTTACAGTGAGGGACTGGGCATTTCACAGCATGTCTTGTACAGCTGGTTCTGTATACAGTTGGCAATGAAGGGTTGGGCATTTCACAGCTTGTCTGGTGCAGCCAGTTCTGTACACAGCTGGCAGTGAAGGATTGGGCATTTCACAGCATGTCTGATGCAGCAGGTTCTGTTCACTGCTGGCAGTGAGGGGTGGGCATTTTACAGCATGTCTGGTACAGCAAGTTCTGTACACAGCTTACAGTGAGGGACTGGGCATTTCACAGCATGTCTTGTACAGCTGGTTCTGTATACAGTTGGCAATGAAGGGTTGGGCATTTCACAGCATGTCTGGTACAGCCAGTTCTGTACACAGCTGGCAGTGAGGGGGTGGACATTTTACAGCATGTCTGGTACAGCCAATTCTCTATACAGCTGGCAGTGAGGGGGTGGGCATTTCACAGCATGTCTGGTACAGCCAGTTCTGTATACAGCTGACAGTGAGGGTTTGGGCATTTCACATCATGTCTGCTAGAGCAGGTTCTGTACACAGCTGGCAATGAAGGGTTGGGCATTTCACAGCTTGTCTGGTGCAGCCAGTTCTGTACACAGCTGGCAGTGAAGGATTGGGCATTTCACAGCATGTCTGATGCAGCAGGTTCTGTTCACTGCTGGCAGTGAGGGGGTG
The DNA here is from genome assembly GCF_019279795.1 of Protopterus annectens. Taxonomy (NCBI): domain Eukaryota; kingdom Metazoa; phylum Chordata; order Ceratodontiformes; family Protopteridae; genus Protopterus; species Protopterus annectens. Next base: position 904,180,971 of record NC_056746.1, read on the forward strand.
GGCATTTTACAGCATGTCTGGTACAGCAAGTTCTGTACACAGCTTACAGTGAGGGACTGGGCATTTCACAGCATGTCTTGTACAGCTGGTTCTGTATACAGTTGGCAATGAAGGGTTGGGCATTTCACAGCTTGTCTGGTGCAGCCAGTTCTGTACACAGCTGGCAGTGAAGGATTGGGCATTTCACAGCATGTCTGATGCAGCAGGTTCTGTTCACTGCTGGCAGCGAGGGACTGGGCATTTCACAGCATGTCTTGTACAGCTGGTTCTGTACACAGCTTACAGTGAGGGACTGGGCATTTCACAGCATGTCTTGTACAGCTGGTTCTGTATACAGTTGGCAATGAAGGGTTGGGCATTTCACAGCATGTCTGGTACAGCCAGTTCTGTACACAGCTGGCAGTGAGGGGGTGGACATTTTACAGTATGTCTGGTACAGCTAATTCTCTATACAGCTGGCAGTGAGGGGGTGGGCATTTCACAGCATGTCTGGTACAGCCAGTTCTGTATACAGCTGACAGTGAGGGTTTGGGCATTTCACATCATGTCTGCTAGAGCAGGTTCTGTACACAGCTGTCAGTGAAGGGTTGGGCATTTCACAGCATGTCTAGTATGGATGGTTCTTACACAGCTGACAGTGAGGGGTTGGGCATTTCACAGCATGTCTGATACAGCCAGTTCTGTACACAGCTGGCAGTAAAGGCTTGATCCCTGGCTGTATGTCTGATATAGCAGGTTCTGTGCATAGTTGAAAAAGGGGGGGTCAGCCGCCATGAGTCAAAAGAGTCATACTGCTACCTGCAGTATGTTGTGCCTTCTCTTGATACATGCAGTTACTTTGATGAAATATGATTCTGCTAGGTACATGGTTAGATGCTTTCATGCCATCTCATCTGTATGGATATTCCTTCACCAATCTGTTATTTCTATCTTCACTTCCCTTGCAGAAATGGAGTCATATGCTGACTGTGGACTTCCATCATCCCAAGCATAGGGGTCATGTACTAAGCATGTTCTCTTCCTATCCCTATCAGTGCTGGATCACTAACTGCCTATTCCCCATATTCTAGCAGCAGTACTGGGGCCATGCACTGACCGTGTACTTCTCTGTCCAAACGTTTTGGTGTCATACACTGACTGTGCACCTGCCCAAGAAGTACTGGGGCATGCTCACTAACTGATTACTCCCCTCACTCCCAGTAATATAAAGATTACAGGCTAACTGTGTACTTGTGCATCACACCAGAAGTACTGGGGTCTTGAATTAACTGGGTACTCCCCAACAGTACTGGTTTCATACACTGAATGAATGCTCCCCTCATACAACCAGTGGTATTGTAGTTATGTACTGACTGGGTACACCCCCTCACCCCACCATCAGTACAGTAGTCATGCACTGACTGCCCAATCAGTGAGCAGCAACTCTTGATACTAGTATACAATTTCTTACTACACTGAGTTCTTTAGCAAGGTCCAGCAGTCTTAACAATCATCCACTTTATCTGTGTAGAAAAGGCATATGTATGCCGATGTGTGAATAACAATGAAGTTGTCTAATGTATCTATTTATCTATCTATCTATCTATCTATATTTATATCTATATCTATTTGGCTCATCTGAGACTTCAAAGTAATCAACTATTTATAACTTGTTTAGAAAACGATACTTCTTTATTGAAAATAAAAGATATTAAATAGATGAGCTCTTTCCCGCTTCATCAGATCTATTACACACACACACACACACACACACACACACACACACACACACACACACACACACACACACACACACGCACACACACGCACACACGCACACACACACACACACACACACACACACACACACACACACACACACACACACACACACACACACACACACACACACACACATTTGTGTGAGAGAGAGAGTGTATGTGTGTGTGTCCAAAAAAATGCTTTAGGTAGGATTATTTAAAATCAAGGTTTATTCAGTACTCCAACAAACTTAAATATTAAACCACTTGGCTTAATAGAGTCAAATAAAGAACATTACATTAGTTACTTCTAGTAGCAGTGTTCAGTCCACACAGTCCATCCAGAAAACAGGTTGCCTTGAAAACAAATGCACAAAGTTGCAGACCTCTCTCATATCCATTCTCCACCTCTGTTAGCAAGTATTCCTACAGTTTGTACTTGTGGGAGCAAAAGAAGAAAATTACCATCTGATAACATGTGTTAAGTTCTTATGGACAATCTCTGCAGAAGTAAAGGCCATCTGAATAATTCCATATTAAAGAGAACTATTACTAATGCAAAAGTTGCTGGTGGCAAAATGTTTGCATTTCAGTGCTTCATCTACAAATGCAGTGTCCGCTGCACTTGAAGAACAAATTGCACATGTTGGTGTGCTGGTGATATTCCCATATTTCCTGAACTAAATCAGTTATGCAATATGGAATGTTAGACCTCTCTGCTAACTGCCATAGTACCAGTGTTTAACAAAATGCTGAAATCCTTTACAATCCAATGTTACAGAGAAGACTGTATCACAGTAATACGCAGCAATCGCTGTGTAATGAATGCTGAAGATCAGAGATGGTTCTGATTATCATGAAAGGAGATACTGCCAGCACAGCTATCTGGAATTTTGTAAATAATTATATGTCATTTGTGAATATCAACATGATTTATATAGGATGCTTGTGTTACAACTGTATTAGAACTGTGTGTCATATGTATATCAAACTGGTCTATACAGACATGTGTGTTAGAAAGGTATTTTATAAAGTGCTTGTGCTTAAAATGTAACCACAGTGTGCCATGCTGGAAGAGAACAGAAATGTACATGCACTATTGTAACTGTTTAAATGTATATATTTTAATAGTGGAAACTGGCATGCAGGAGGTTATCTTCAGAAAAATAGCTGAAATTAAATTAATGTACTAGGGAACTCTCTGTTTTGTCTTCAGAGTGAACTAATTACTAGTTTTGAAATGTGTTGGAATGTAATTGTTTTATGACTTCCAGCATCTGCCAAAGATCTGAGGTCTACATATTTTCACAGGTAGATGCTAAATATTGCCAGATTCTAGCAGTGTGGGTTTCACCTGGGATAGAGTCAGATGACAAGAAATTATGTCATTCTGAAAGCTATTCCAGCAGGAATATTTGAGATACTAATTTTAAAAGTCTCTTAGAATGACAGGGCATACTGTATTCTGTCTTGGACCTGACAAGAACCATTCACCCCAACATCTGCCTTGCACTGATGAAGTAAGATTCTAAGGAACAGTACAATTCTTTTAGATATATTCAGGAATATAGCAAAGCTTGATTTAGATATTTTTCTTTATTTATTTGACACTGTCCTGCAATGTTGTTTAAAATACTTTCTGTGATTTTGAACTCTGATATCACTCTGAATATATGCTGGGTATTTTCTTGTTATTTTATTATTTATTATTAAATATATTTAAACCTTTAATTTTGGCTGATCTGTCTAGAGGTATTTAAGTTTTGAGAGTACTTGCATATTTATTTGGTCACACTGTGTGGGCCACTCATAATAGCCTTGCTATTGGTTAAAATACCATTTGTATTAATATTAATATCACTCAGTAAGATTGGACACCTTTCGTTAAGGGCCTTAAAGTTACTGATAAGGAGTTGTCAGATTGCAGTGATAACTACCTTATAGTCTGGGCAAAAGGGGGCATAGCTAGTAAACCTCTGCCAGCCTTTCCCAAGTGTGTGTGTGTCTGTATGTGTGTGTGTGTGTGTGTGTGTGTGTGTGTGTGTGTGTGTGTGTGTGTGTGTGTGTGTGTGTGTGTGTATGTGTGTGTGAAGCAAACCTCAAAGAATGTGTGTGTCAGCTACTTGGGCAGGGACACGAAGCACTGGTTGGACACAAAGGTTGCTGGAGGTCTCCGCTTGGTCACTCAGCTGAGATATCAACTCTATAGCTGTGCCAGTGGGAAGTCTTATTGGGGATCTTGAGAAAGAGGGAGAAATCAGCCCCAGGCTGGCTGTGGTCTCTGTGAGCTCTTAAGGGAAATTACACGATGCAGAGAGCTGCATCTCAAATACTGTGAGTGTACCTGTTATCCTCCCAGTGAACGTTCCCCCACAGGTGCCAGTGGTGAAGATTGAGGCTCCTTGATTACTGGTCCAGTGGTGGGTCATCACACTGATCATCATTCCAAACAATGCAGACTATATGATCTAACAAATGTCAACCCTTCGCAATTGCAGGAGGCTACAAAGAAGTGACTGCAAAAAACATATTACTAAAATGCAATATGTTTAGATTACTAAAATGCAACATGTTTGGACTATATAACATAATCCAGGGCTAGTAATGAATGAATGAATTATTTAGTGCAATTAATAAAGCAAAACAACTAGAGACAGTATAAATGGTGCAGCAGCTTTTCTTGAACAGCCCGCAAGTCATGGAAAATCAGAAATATTACTGCATACAAAATACTATTTTTGGTGTGTGTGAGTGGGGGATTAAATGTTTGCAGGACACCTACATCTCATTTTTGACCAGAATGGGTATCTCATCCGATATCACTCAGTACAAGTCTGTTCTACCTGAAAAATGGCTAATAATACTGTATTGTTGCAGCATATCTCTCCAGCATCAACAGAGCCAGCTTGTGGACATATGGGGCCCTATACAGGGTAATAAAGCAGGCCCCGACAGTCATACCAATATTCTGTTACTTGGCTGTCTCTTCCCAGCTACCATAAACATTGTTCAAACCTGTCAATGTACATACTATTTTTGTTTACTTTTACAATTATCCCAGTGATCTGCATTTCCTTTAAAACTTTTATTTCAAATTTTACAGAAAAAATACCGATGACCATTTTCTAAACAAAACATAACACTTTCACAGTGAAAACAGACTTAGCATGAGAAACAGTAAATGGCCATTCACTTGAAACTCACATTTAGCAAAAATGCATCTTGCAACCCATTAAACTACAAGAAACATGTCAACATTCATACTCAATAGTATATACGGACGTGTATGTGAAGGGAACAGGAATTGAAAAGACAAACATGTAGCACAATTACTAATAGGTTCATAGGCTCATAGGTTCATAGGTGTGTACTAGGGTAATGGCCCTGGAGCCTTTACAAGCCTAGCCCAAAGGATTACCTTGGCATCATGCCACCCAACCTTAGTTTCCAGTGCTTCTGTCGAGTAGAGCCACTGGAGTGATCCCCAGGGGGAAGTTTCTACTTCCCATCCACTCATCAAGATTTCCCTTGAAGAAGGCCAGTGAGGCACTCCACTTGACATGTATGGAAAGTCTATTCCATAGCATGGGCAGTCTCTGGGTTATGAACCTGTCCCTCTAGCTTGTTCTGTTGATTGTGGTAATGAGGTTGAGGTCTCTGGAGCATGTAGTGTGGAGGGATTGGGATTTCTTTAGATGTAGCATTTCTAACAGAGCTGGGTCAGACATGGCTTTGTAAGTCAAGCAGAGATCGCCTCTAAGTAGGTGATATGAGACAGAGAATAGTTGGAGTTTTTTGAGTCTGTCCATATAGGACAAGTGTTTAAGGCCTAGGATCCTCTTTGTGAGGTACTTTTGCGGCATCTCCAGTTGTTGCAGGTGTCTAGTGAGGTACATGCCAAATGGGGCATTATACTCAATGATTGGCCTAATGAGGGAAGAGTAGAGGGAGACAATGATCTCTTTCTTCCTGGATGCAAAACCCTTAGTAATGAGATGTGCCACATAGAAAGACTTTCTGACCCCAGTGGCAATGTGGTGGCCAAAAGAGAGGTTGCTGTCAACCTGTGCTCACAGATCGCTTATGACACCTTCTGTGTTTAGTGGACTACCATCGATGTGGTAATTCATGGGAACCAGGTTTTTCCCAAAGGAATGACGACACATTTTTTGGCATTGAGCTTAAGGCCATGGTTCTGACACCAATTGTTGGTCTCAGTGAGGCCTTTCTGTAGGATGTTAGCATCACTTGGGGAGTTAATTATGGCTCCCAACTTACAATCATCTGCGAACTTTGCCAGCTAGAGTCCCTTCGTGTTGGCCTGGACTTCAGAGAAGTATATATCAAACAGGAGAGGACCCAGGACTGAACCCTGTGGGACTCCACTCATGACTGCTCAGTAGTCTGACTTGGAGTTAGCTACTTTCACACTGTGGGCCCTATCTGTGAGCCAGTTTGCAACCCACCTAGTAATATAGGGGTTGATGCCTAACTTAGTGAGTTTTTCTATGATTTCTGAGTGGGGAATAGTATCAAAGGCCTTGGCCAGATCAAGGTAGGCTGTATGAACCACCTTGCCTTCATCCACAGCTCTGGTGACTGACTCAAAGAAGTCGACCAGGTTGAGTAGGCATTATCTACCCTTCACAAAACCAAACTGTGTGGGATCCAGAGTTTGGAGATTCCCTATATCCTTGTTTATTAGGTCCATGATGAACACCCCACTGGACACAAGTGACCCTTTTCAAGAGCCTCCCAGCAGTATTGTCTGATGAAGTAACTTGATAGAGTCACTAGAAGACAAATGAAGGCTGAGGGAATCAAACCTGGCACTACATGAATCAGCTCTGTAATACCTCATAGCCTTACTCATCTGTACTAAGTGCTAGACAAATTATTGTAGCCAAAACAAAACACACTTCACACCTGTAGGCCTGCAAAAAAAGCTAAATAAAAATGTATCCATTGTTAAAATATTACCATTAAACTCATAGATGTCATGCTGTCTAATCTATTCTTAGCTAAATAATAAACACACTGAGAGCATTTAACAGAACAAGGAAACTATGAATCACACCCAAAATATGGCTCATATAATGATGTTACTGTTTACTACAATCAACTTTCTTCCTTTACACCATAACTGTTCTTGTTCATGGATAATTACTAGGCTTGCAGTCTATGGCACCATTAAGGAGCTGAGCTCAAGTTTCCAGTTGCCCCAAAGCACTGTCTGGTTTAGTTACTTGCTCAAGGACACTGCATAACATAAATATGAGACAAAATTGGAGCGTTCTGCAAAACTGAAAAAAGATAAGAGCAGGCTACTTTAAATCATATAAAAAGTTAACAGAACTAGGTTTTGCATCAACATGTATTTCATGAATCACATAACTATTAAACTGTAAGATTGGCATTGACAGACTGTAGTCCTCAACAATTCAAAATAGCAAGAAGCAAACACACACACACACACACACACACACACACACACACACACACACACACACACACACACACACACACACACACACACACACACACACACACACACACACACACCACACACCCTGCTGGAGGGTACTGCAGTACAGTTTCCCATTTTCTAAAGTACATTAGAGAATGGGAAAACTGCATCAACACCCTAACTGGAGAACAAATGTTCCCCATCATGGTATTAATGTACAAGTAATGCCCACTGACAAATGTGTCTGCCACTTCACGGTGGCATATCAAGTAGCTGTGGAGCACAGACTGCAAAAACAAACTAATGGCCGCCATTATTTTTGCACTTGCTAAGCAGCAGTTCTGTTGTTTAGTGAGCATAAAATGTAAAACAAAAAAAAAGAGAGAGACTGTGTGTGTGGGAGAGACAGAGAGACAGAGAGAGTGAGAGAGAAAGCGAGAGTGATGTTGTGTAACTGAATGCATGTATGAAAGCAGAGGAGACTGTGTGTGAGAGAGATCGAGAGAGAGTGAGAGTGATCTTGTCTGAGTGAATATGAAAGCAGAGGAGCCTGTGTGTGTGAGAGATCGAGAGCCAGAGCGATTCGGTGTGACTGAATGCGTGTATGAAAGCAGCTGAGACTCTTTGTGAGAGACTGAGAAAAAGGGTGAGACTGATCTTGTGTGAGTGAATGTGTGTATGAAAGCAGTGGAGACTGTGTGTTTGTATATGTATGTGTGTGAAAGCAGAAGTGACTGTGTATGTGTGTACAGGAGAGAGAATGGGCTCCATGTAAAATTGTTGTATTTTACTTGCTTATTATTTTTTTTATATGTTTGATATAAAATGCTTCCTCCAACACCAATAACATATGCTACAGCAAGTTTGAAACATTAGGTGGAGGAACTATTTTACATTAAAAATATTTAAAAAAATAATATAGTACTTAAAAAAAATAAGCAAGTAAAACACAATCATTTTACAGACAGCCCATTCTCTAAGCACAATAATGCCCTCCAGGGTGTCTGCTAATGTGTAATTAATGCCTTTACATGGGTGTAGAGGTCCTCTGCCTGCAGCACTGGGCCTCATAACACCCCTGGGTGGGTGTTAAATACACATTAACACACATACCTCTCAACTGTCTCTGATTTTCAGGGATGTCCCTGATTTTGACTCAAATTTTAACTCTGTCCCTCTTAATCCCTCCTAAAACTAATGACTTTTGGAGGAAAGGTGGTGAATTACACTTAATGAATAATGACAATAATTAAGAGTTATAAACTTCTTTTACTTCAGAAAATGTGTATTAATTCATATGCTCTGATTCTGTCAATGTTTCAAGTTAATAACACTAATATTTTAAAAGTGTCCCTGATTGTCCCTGATTTTTTCTTGACTTGTCCCTGATTCTGTTGAAATTTGTCCCCAATTGGTTGAGAGGTCTGACACACACCCGGTCAAGCATTATTGCTTGCATATGTTACATTTCTACATGTCACAAAGGAAGAAGTTCATTATACATTTATATTTCAGGATGAAAAAAGGGAGAATACTGCTGTGGTACAACAGAAAATAATTGCCATAGATATGAATTTCTTCTTCAGTTCTTCATTGTATAACCAAGAATTGTATGTGGTATCATAAGTGATGAAACAAGGGGCAAATTAATAGGCCAGTCTTGTTTAGCATTAAAGTGACAAGTGCATATGAAGCAAGAGAGGTTATCCTGTAGCAGTTAAGAGACCACAAAAAGAGTTTGAAGTTTGTATCTTTGTATGAGTGATGGAAGTATAAATTGAATAATAAGAATGCAAAACTGAGCTGTGATTGCTTACTAGACAACAAACAAGAAAAGCTGTATTTTTGTGAGTACTATGAGGTGTGACTGCAAACACGATAGAAAAAATACCCTGTGACTGATTGGGTATGCAAAAGTCATCAGAAAATGAATGATTGTTAAGTGTTCAAAACTGAATAAATCAATTTTCAATTGAAAAGACTGCATATATTAGAGCAAAGTTATACAAAATTACCTTATGCTCTAATAAAAGGGAAAATGTGCTGTTTATGAGCATGATAGCACTGAGAATGTGCACAAAGTAAATAATATAAAAGATAACAGTAAGAAAATTCATAACCAGAGAGTCATTTGGAAATTTGTGAAAGAAAGCTTAACATTGATAAATAAAGTATTGTACTCAGACTAGACACTGAGTTGGAGTGTAATGTAATATCTGCTTAAATGTTTAAAGTGCTGATTTTGAAAGAGATTACAGAGAAGCTAGTGATGGGTAACTACTTTCTTATCACGTAGAATCAATTAGTCAAAAAGTAATTATTTGTGACTATACAAAAAAGTAACACAGAAATCATTCCCAGATACATGATAAAAAAAGTTTCTTCTTTGATTTTAGGACATCTAATTTGTCAGAGCTTGGCATGGTGAAAATAATTAAAATTAAAATGCTCAGTAAAATGTGTACATTAATGGATTCCTTGGAGTATGAGCTTTTACCAGAATGATGTCCTCTTTAGACAGATAATATAGTACTAATAGTTTGTGAGTCAAGAAAGTTCAGAAGTTTCTGAGGAAAAGAATTGAGAAATTGAGAGATTACTAGAAAAAACATGAAACCATGAGTGAGATTCAGAAACAGATTGAGCCTACAGAATGCATTAACAGCATGCTGTAAAAAGAGAAGACATTCACAGAGTTAAAAGATCTTAAATCTACAGAAAGATCAATGTGTGCTTTACATAAATGGAGATGTGATAACCACCATGACAGAACAAGTATTTTTCTATATTCAATGCAGAAGAACTACTCTGGCAAATCAGTCCACAGCTGAACAATATTTTAATTCATTTAGGAGAACATACAGATTTTTAAGATTATTTAATATGTCATCATTACCCAATGTGTTTTAAAGAGCTGTTATACAGATAATTGAAGGGCTTGATGGTGTTGTTAATATAACTTGTTGACTTACTACTGTGGAGTCAGACCAAAAGACATTGTCATGTAAGGCTGAATCAGTTACTGAAAGGCTGAGATGAAATAACCTCATGATAAATAAATATAGGTATAAATTTCAAATTTTAGCTGGCCTGACTCTGTAGCACAGAAGAAGGAGCCCTGACTGTGATTAAGGTGACTGTGTTACAATTAGTGTCCCTGCAACTGGAGGAGTCAGGTAAGGGAGGGAGAGGAGTGAAGGGGCTGACTCACAGGCAAACAGTGTCATGCACTTAGGGCAATACTGGGTATTTCTCTGGGAGAGATAGGGAAGATACCTTCCCATACTTCTGTTGGTGGGTATGGCTGTGTGATGCTAATATCCCTATTGGAAGTAAGGGAAAATCCGTCACTGACAGCCCATTGTAAACTCCTTTCTCTTGCACAGCTCAGTCTGCATGGGCTATAGTTCTACAAAATCAAGAACACCATCAATATGCCCTTCATAGCTGCCTGAATGATAGCCAGTAAGTCAGCTCTCACCCTGAATAAAGATGGAAAGAAAGGGTGATTGGAGAGAGAGGTTGATAATTACTTGGCAGCATGGTCAAATGAGCTAAAAACAAAATTCAAGTCATAGAAAGTGAGATATGTGGGTCATATCCTAATGTACAAAGGCTTTAAACCGGACAAATGAGATAGTAATAAAAGTGCAAATGTGACAAATCAGCTTTTAAAATATTTTTGTGAAAGATGCAGTACATTTAGAAACATATTCTATACTTGATGGATATATATTGTATTTGTACCTGCTTTTATGGTGTAGGTCTGAGAAAGGCCTGTTTACTTACCCAGTTAAATTAAGAAATAATGAGTTTATGTGGAACAATATGGGAGTACAAAGCCAAAAATTAGTTCTGAAGTGCCAGTAAAGGTAGAAATAGTGCAATGATTCTACAAGATAGTAAACCAGTTGCTTAAGTGTCCCCAGTCTTTACAGAATGCTAGAAAAGTTGTTTATTATTTGCTATAGTATATATATATATATCCATGAAAAGTTCCATGAATATATTTATGGGAAAGAGTGCCAGCCAAAACAGGCCATAAGCTGGTAACATTAGAAATTAACAATGTAGTGTTATATCAGATTCACTTTATAATCTCGAAATACTGAAATGTCAAATTTCAGTATCTCGAGACTATAAAGCTGAAACCTTACAAACCCAAAACAGCACAACCGCTAAATTCAAAACCGCGAAACACTACACCACGCAAACACAAACACACCCACCTCCCGACACTACAATAAACTAATAAATCCAAAAACACGGAAGCAGTCCACCAGCAATGACCAACTCACTTTATTACAGGTACAAGAAACAAATCACTGCAAAACGTAAACGCTTCATGCGTTAATATCCACACAAACATGTAAGACTCAACAACTACAATAAACTAAAACAAAACACACAAACACAAAAAAAGACACAAACAGCTACCCTAGCTAGAAGCAGGGGGGCAAGCCCCCATGCATCCCCGTTACTTATATATATATATACTAACTCCGAGGTCGCACCAACCACCAAAACACAGAAAACACACCACTACACACTCCAAACACACTCACATACACACAAACCCTACCCCAAACCCTTCAAAAAATAACACCTAACGCGCCATCACAACCGCGGGTTTGACATTTCCGGCTTCAGGATACTGCAGTTTCACGCAACTGCAGTTTCGACATCGAGATACTGAAATTCAACATTTCAGTATTTTGAGATTCCAAAGTGTAACCGTTATATCACACCACAAAATGTCAAAAGCGAAAGATCACAGTCAGTGCCAGAGCTGGCTTTGTTGTACATTTTGTGCTTTAGTTTTGCCAAACACATATGAGAGGGAAAATGAAAGATTTATTTTGATTACAGTATATCTCCATATTCATGCAACCTTAACATCAGAATATGTGTGCGTGCGTGTGCATGTGTGTATGTGTGTCTGTGTGTGTGATTAACATGCGCACGTCAGTATGCAAAAAACAACTATAGACACACACACACACACACACACACACACACACACACACACACACACACACACACACACACACACACACGTATCAGTAGCATGCTGTAGAGCTCCCGTATTCGGGAGTATAAGAGAAAAGAATTGTTTCAGTCTTTGGTCAAATTTCAGTGTTGCAACAATGGAAATGGATTTTTTTGTGAGTTTAGATGTTTTATGGGTGATTGCTCACATCAGTTAAATGAGATGTGATTAATTGTAATAAATCTCTAAAAGCTATTATCAGGAAGTCAGAGCCAAGAAATACATGATATGCAGTCCAATTAAAGCAAATAAACTCAAGAATTGCAAAAAAAAAGTAAAAAGCCAATGAAGTATTTTAAGATCGTCCTCAATGGACATATCTCACAACAAAACATATACAAAACCATATCTATACCCTAATTTTATAATAACATGGGATATCATTCAATTTTTCATTGAGAGAAACATCATTTAATATAGTTAAAATGTTATAATAATAAATCGTTCAGATCACCACACCTATTGCAATCTCCTTCTAAGACGTTTGAGTCATACTGTTTTTATTATTCTGTAACCCGTTTCCAGCTACCATAACATGCATCAACAAATTATTACTAGAGCTGACTATAACCTGTTAAAAGCTACCACAGCATGCTTCAACACATTGTTATTAAAGTTGGCTGTAACTCATTTAAAGCTACCACAGCATGCATCAACAAATGATTACTAGAGTTGCCTGTAACCCATTTAAAGCTACCACAGCATGCATCAACAAATTATTACTAGAGTTGGCTGTAACCCATTTAAAGCTACCACAGCATGCATCAACAAATTATTATTATTAGAGTTGGCTGTAACCTGTTTAAAGTTACCACAGCATGCATCAACAAATTATTATCAAAGTTGGCTGTAACCTGTTTAAAGTTACCACAGCATACATCAACAAATTATTACTACAGCTGACCTTTTGACCTTTTTAGAGCTGTATTTGTGTAGCACATGCTCAGCAGCATTTTCAAAGGCAGCAACAACAAGATGACAACAGGATATAAAAAGAGATCATCTGGGTTTCATAGACTAGTATCCATTTTTAAGGAATTCACTACATGAAGGGTCACATAGCCGATCAGACATATTAGGTATTGAACCGCACTGGCAGGTTTAGCAAAGGGCACATAATTAAAGAGAAGTGCAGCGCTTTTGGGAAAATCAGCAGTACAGAAGGGCATGTGACTAAGATAAGTATTGTGAAAATGAAGACAAGCTAGGCCAAGTTAATGCAGGTTTACGTAGCATGGCATAGCTGCATTACACACTCAGAGAACACAAGGACAGTATGCCATCCCTCCGAGCTCAGCAAAGTGGCAAACCTGTTCATCATATAAATGGGGAAAAAATGGGGTAAAGAGGAAAGCAGGAAAATAGGAAAACAGCAAGTAGAGAGAAACACATGAGAGTAATCATATGGTATGGAAGGTGGCGGAAGAAAGGGTAATTGTCTTTCCACAGGAAAAGACCTTCTATTTTAATGTAATAAACAAGTGTAGGTGGAGAAGGTATTGATAAGTGGCTGTGGATGGGATAGAGGGAGAATAGTAGGCAGCAGAGGCTACGAGGCAAACAAAAAACATTGACAGAATGGGGTAAGTACACACACACACACACACACACACACACACACACACACACACACACACACACACACACACACACACACACACACACACACACACACACACACACACACACACACACACACACACACACACACACACACACACACACACACACACACACACACACACACACACACACACACACACACACACACACACACACACACACACACACACACACACACACACACACACACACACACACACACACACACACACACACACACACACACACACACACACACACACACACACACACACACACACACACACACACACACACACACACACACACACACACACACACACACACACACACACACACACACACACACACACACACACACACACACACACACACACACACACACACACACACACACACACACACACACACACACACACACACACACACACACACACACACACACACACACAACACACACACAACACACATTTAGCTAGCACCAGCACGTTTGAGTAAAGCAATACTTTCTCAGCAATTCAGAATCAATTTTACTAAGCAGCTTCATTAGTATAACAGAAATGCTAATCATCCTTGTAATCATACCATATAACATCAGCACTATTTTGTACAGCATGGCTCATTACCATATATGTGTGAAACCAAATAAACATACCAGCATACCACCAAGAAATGACAAAAACAGCAACCAAGGTACAAGTCACACTAAATTTATTGAATCAAGTGCTTTTCATTCGATTAGTAATCTTAACTTCTTCAGATCACTATACATGTGTGGATTACAGGAATTTTAGTAGAAAGTCTGTAGACCTGTACCTTCACAAAGTTAAGGAAGGCATCATGCCTGGTAAAATACTTCATCAAGAACCATATTGTGGATGTCAGAGACAGTGAGGCAGTGACATGTAACTGGGTACCTAACACAATGGCATAACATTGCATCATCTGCTTCTGACTGTGGTGGGCATCAATGTACAATGGAAGCCCTTTAAAGGACATGCAGTAAGGAGTTTGGGATTACAAATTCATATACTGAAACATGGTTACATGACATAATATGGAGGCAGTGCATAGCATTTTTGTTGGTCTCACCCCTGGCCAGAAGAAGAGGTCTCTGATACCTGGGGTTGTGTGGATGTGACAGCTTGGCATGTACCAATCACCCATTTGTCAAGGGAGGAAGCACCAAGTTAGTAAAGCCCTTTGTAGTGCTGCATAGCACACTCCCCTGCATTTATAAAGGGAAGGACTGACCAATACCCACCTGCATATCTGTCAGTCCAGGCACCTCCAGCATGCATTTGCAGCAACCAGAATAGCAAGTTATGCAAAAGTATGCCATACCTGTATTTTAAGATGTATGCCTTACACAGGGAATTATTCAAGCATATAAGTGTGAGCATGCAGTGGTGCTATGTGTATTCCTGCCTTCACAGATTCTTTGAGTGGAATGTTCAGCACAATAGGTCAACAGAGGACTAATGTCAGCAGGACAACTGTGGCTGCTGCTGCTGATGGCAGCTTGCAAGTGGCACAGTCCAATGATACAGTGGCACTGTCTGTAACACTAAAGGGTGACTGGTCACCTACATAAAGAGTGAACACATGACTTTTCCAGGGCATGAAGGATGTCTTCTACCTGACAGCCCCTCATAGCATCTGAAATGTGCACCACCTCTGAGGTGCACATACCAACCTCAAAGGATAGACACCATGTGGTTAAGCTTCACCTTGACTCCAGAACTGTCTTTGATATTGCCATCAATGTGCAGGCCTGTGAACAACACTTAATAGGCTGCTACCTGCAGCACTGTGGAGATGGTGAATGTGCTTCTGAGGTCAATGGTGGCAAATTTCCTTTAAAGGTGTCACCATGCGACACATTGTAACTGCCATCTAGTCTTCCTCTACAGGCAATGCCTTCTATAGCCATGCAAGAGTCTGGATGTGGGGAGGTCGACAGTAGACTGTCCCAAATGAGACTACACAGACTGATAAGATGACATCATTGTTGCCTTTGGGTACACAAGCTGCCACTCCTATTTATGAATTTTGTCCTTGTCATAGTCAAAGCACTCCTCTGGCACAATACCTGAGTCTTCTCATAAGGATATTAGCATGCAGTCCCACAGTACTATCCCTTACCTGTCACTTGTGGGTACACAGCCTGCCACCCACATTTGTCGGCATTGACCACTTTGTGTGCAACCATGTTAATCATATTGAGCAAATGGAACACTCCACTGGGTGAATCTTTATAGTCCTGTACTTCTATCACTTTCCACATCAAGCCCCATCTCTATAAGTCAGCACATTGGACACTTCCAATGGTCATACTGTGATAACCTGACCCCATCACTGGAGGATGTAATACCTAATTCCTCACAAATTCCCATACTATGTGACTATCATATTCACCTCCCATGATCCCAGCCCCATCCCAGTGTGTTGAGAGTCACCTGTTACTGTGCCACTCAGTTGAGAAATTGATAATGACTGTGTCTTGCCCTCTAATATGTACAGGTATGGTGATGTCTGATGCATAGTATGGCCAGTACATTCACTGCCCTGCATAGCCTGGATGTGACATCACTTGCATCATTTTGCTCTGTATCATCTGCACCATGGCAATATATTGTACCCACTTCTACATCAGCTGTGGTACTGCTGCTGTGTGTGTTAATCCATGACTCTCCACCCTGCCATTCTGATGATGGCATAAGTGGTATATATAGTAGGCCCAGCCAATATGTTCACCTAGTGCTCCATATATTTACACAATGCTATGTTATGCAGCATGATGTAACATGGTATTGTGTAAACAGATGCCATGTTATGCAGAATAGTACACAGAACACAGATCTTGCTGCAGATGTCTGGACTGTGTTGTAGTGCCCCTTATGATGTTTCAAGGAAAAAGAAGTAGTGAGCCAAACACCCACTCCACTATGTTACACAGTTCTGTATCTGCTACATTATAGGCCATTATTAGCATGAGCTAGAGGGTTGTGGATAGGATAATCAACCAGAACTCTATGGTATATCAGGTATCACCTGCAAAACATAGCAAGCAACTTACCTGCTCCCTACTTGCATGGCACCTGTATGTATAGACCTGTCTATCTAACATGTATGTATACTTATAGACTAGACGACCTTGTGGGAAAACCCCTCACAGGAACATTTGGTATAGGATGGATATGTGTTAGATATATGAATAATGAAAACTGCTCAGGTGGCACAGAGACACATTATGTAGTGTGCCCTAAGCATTGCAGACCCCCTATCAGTTAAGGAAGTTTAAGCCATTCCTGGTGATGTATCACAGGCCCTCTGGACCAGGTGAGAACTTGATGGCAATGTGTGTGTGCAGACTCTGGCTTCCAGAACTTCAGGGAAATGAGGAATGTTATAAAATGTCCTCATGATGGTGGCTCCCCTTCCTGTAATACTAAGGAACTAAATGTGTTCCTCCAAGTCCTATAGTATAATGTTGAGGAACTGGTTCAGGACTTATGAGACTGACAACTGTGATATGTATGGCATGTCCTCTGTAGATCACTGAAGAGGTCCCTGTAGCTAAGATGGTTAAAGTTGCACATGCCAAAGTAGCCACACAAATGGAAAACATGACATACCCATTGATTCTAGTTGTGGGTAACATGGTTAACCATGATCACTTACCATCTTACTGACCACATGGAAAGGGTCCACGGTCTGCTAGTCTGTAAACTGGTGGTATATCAGCTTCTGTCTGTACCTCCTCCATTGCTGGCTGCAATGCACATGATTACCAGTATTGGCTTTAATGGTGGCTGATAACACATTCCTTTGAACTACTGGTGCTGCAGATCCAAGCATTGTTCCCCTCGTATGAACCATGATTCTCAGTGTAAATGTTTCTGAATTGGCAACTTATTTTGGGTGGTGTCATTTGAATGGAATTCTTAATTTCCATGCCATTATACAGTCATTTGCATGCCTTGCAAAACTCACTGTTTTGCCTCTTGCAAGACTGTGATGTGTCTTAGAATAAACCACCCCCTTTGTATTGCTACTGCCAGTGCTAATTTGCACAATGCAGTAAAAATCAGTGAATCTCGAATGTGGTTTTCACAAAGTTTTAATACCAATATATTTTCCAAACATCAATTTCAAATTGTTTTTTCTTTTGAAAATAAAACAAGTAAAATATCAGCACAACTACATTGCTTCTCTTCACAGAAATCAAGTTGCTTTCTGAATAGCTACACTTTGACCATACCCATTTAATAATTAGAAATATTATGAACAAGACTATTTTCATCCTCATTACACGATTCCTTCACTTTGGGTGCTCCACATCATTTTGGGTTTTTCCATTGCTTCCCTTTTCTGGAAGAAACCACTTCTTCTGTATGTCATTCTTGCCCAGACTTTTATCATCTCCAACATTAAGCCTAATTGACTTGTGTAGCATACCAGAACCAGTAGCAGATTTGTAGTAAGAATGAAACTGCAGTTTAGAAATAATTGTGGAAAACTTTGTTGTCTTTGAAGAGGGAGTAATTCTATACACACATGTGCAGTTGCACACATTTTCTTATTATGGCTGTCATACACAAGTCTGATTCACAGTCTGACCCACTGCTACAACCCTTTTTTTCTGAATCTCTCTGTTTCTTACCATCCTCACTTCTCTGTTGTATCATTATCATAGCTGTTATAGTCATGGTAGATTTCCTTAGATTCCTTGCTTTCATTTTCTCGTAAAACTACTTAATATTTTGATCAAATCAGTTTTTTTTTTAAACAAGCATGCTGCTGTAGTCTCATAAAGTGTTAGATATTCATAGATTCATAGATTGTTATTAGGCTAATGATTTGGGGGGCTTTCTAAACCTAGCCAAGTGGTCCCCAAAGAATAATGATGTACTGTATCCAAATAGGACACTGACAGCCTGACACTTATAAGCTACCCCTGTCTATAATGGACATGGGTGTCAGGATGGTGTAAATTTTATATTCCCCATCCACTGGGCTAGGTTGTGCTTAAATTGGGTAATAGATGAACTCAGCTTCACATGGATGGAAAGCCTGTTCCATAGGAGGGCAGTCTGTAGGACACATATATGTCTCTCCAGCAAGTCCTGTTTAAGTCACAGACAAAATTCAGGTCCCTAGACCTTGTATTTCTGGTACTGTATGACTTATGAATATGGAGGAGATTCAGAAGTGTGGAGTTTGTGGATGCCTTGTAAGCCAGGCATAGATCACCCCTCAGGAATCTATAGGAGACTGAGTAGAGGGAAAGGGCTGTAAGGCACTCTGTGTAGGGCAAGTTTGTTATGCCTTGTATTTTTTGTAAGGAACCTCTGAGGTTGCTCTAGTTGCTGAAGAATCCTGGTCAGGTACATACTAAATGGATCATATTCTTGTAACCATTTATGCAAGTGAACTTCTGTACATATAAGCACTTCCTCTCCTATCTTCCCTAATACAGTTACATTTTCTAGTGTCAAATCCAAATGATTTAATTCTTCATAGAAGTATACTATCATTTCATGGGCAAAAATGCTTTTCTAGAAAAGGGAAACAAAAATTCAAACTACCAGCAGCAATTTCACCCAAACAGAGTAAATATAGGCATGATAATGAGAAGTCTGAGTCACAGTCTGACCCACTGCTGCAACCCTTTCTTTCTTTTATGGTTATGAATCAGACATTGACAAAGTATGGCCATTTAATAAGGGATGAATTTTCTGCCCAGAGCCAGAGAAATGTTTTGATTGTGCTGATGTTGTCCCTGATATTGTTGTTCTTTTCACAAGAAAAATCAAGTTGAAACTTTTATTTAGAGACTAGATATTCCTACCTGTCATCCCACTATAGCCTTTGAAAATGCTGTAGAGAATGAGATGCATAAATACAGCTCTGAGACGATTAGATATAGTAGTTGCAGGTTAACTGCTTGTACTATGGCAGTTTTAAACAAGTTATGGAATGATAAAAAACACAGAGACTCTAATAGCTGATGATGGTTGTGGAATGGCTATGATGAATAGAGTTTCTTATCATATGATCAATGTAAGTATATTAAATGATGTGTCCATCCATAAAAAATCTGAATAGTAATCCCATGTAACATATAAAAAAATTACAAATGCACAATAAATACATTATTTTTGTATGCTACATTTTCTCTGGGTGATTTTTCCCATGAGAAAAATCTGATCTTATAATAAGTCAACAACATTTTCACTTATTTTCAGTTTTTAATTTTAATATTTAGGAAGCTACTGTGCAAAGCACCCTGGATATTACAAAGAATATTGTTAAGACTGCATAAACATAGGTAAGTATTAGGCCAGTTGCCTTTGTAGGTCATTTTAAGCTTAGAAATTTTTCCAAAGGTGAAGATCAAACTTTGCAATTTGTGTGTAGCAGCTAAACACCTTAACCATTATGTCAGCCCCTATCCCTTAACCTTTCACAATATGGGAAAAATAAACCAGGAAAAGAGATGCCCATATCAGATAAGGTGAATAGTGCATACCTGCTAGATCTACCTGCTAAGGAAAAGGAAGTGGATAATTACAAATTTGCTTATTACTGAAAAGAAAACCTACAGCTCTAGCTGTGCTTTGAGAATGACATGGAGATGCAAGTGCTTTAGGAAAAGTCTCTAAATCAAAAAATCACTTTGATAGCTCTCTTTTCTCTTGTACTGTTGTGCAGCTGTGGAACTCTATTCTGACATCATAACCACCCTTAACTCAAGCCAGTGTTTAGCTAATCTAAAGAATCATCTACTTAATTCCTGGATCTGTCAATATGTTAATTGATATACACTTCTTCCTCTGGAATCAAAATTCTACTTCACTATGTAACACTACAATGTTCAATTCTAAACTCTGCCCACTGGCATTATGTCAGTCTCTTCAATATGGGTTCATAGGTGTTTACTAGGCTGTTGTGTTGTTTGTTTTGCAGATATGCAGGAGATCCATCAGAGTGGGGTCTGACAATGTCTTGTATGTCAGGCATAGAGGTCCTCTCAACAGCCTGTAGGAGACAGAATACAGGCATTGGGCCTTGAGGCAATCTGCACAGGACATGAAACTTACACCCTTTATTCTTTAAGTGAGGAACCTCTGTGAACATTCCAATTGCTGGATATGCCTAGTTAGGTACATACCAGTGGGGGTATTGTATTCAATAATAGGTCTGATGAATGCCCAATACAGAGGCACAATGACTTCCTTGGACCTAAATGCCATACATTTGTTTATAAGTTGCACAACATACAATGGTTTCCTCACTACTGTAGACATGTGATGATCAAAGGCTAGATTACTGTCTATGTGTGTCACAAAGTCCCTGACTACTGGGTCAGTTCTTAGGGGTGTGTTGTTACTATGATAGTTACCAGGGGTGGATGACTATCTGAAGGATACATTTTTGCCTTTCTTTTCATTTAGTTCTAGTCCACGGCTCTTACACCAGCTACTTGTCTGTCTCAATCCTTCCTGGAGAACATTTGTGTCATTTAATGACAGCTCCTAATTTGCAATTATCTGGAAATTTAGTCAGCCAGGGTTCACTGACATTGGCCTTGATTTCAGAGAAGTAAATGTAAAAAAGGAGCAGTCCCAGAACTAATCCCTGAAGAACTCCACACATGACTGGCCTCTTTGTAGGGTTGGACTCCTCAATTCTAACTTCCTGGGTTCTGTCTATGGGCCAGCTGGCTATCTACCAGGTGACATAAGGTTTTCTACCTAACCTCTTGAATTTATCAACAATGCCCAAGTGGAGTATTGTTTCAAATGTCTTGGCCAGGTCAACATTGGAAGTGTGAACTATTTTGCCCTCATCCATTGCTTTGGTGACCTTCTCAAAGAAGTCAAAAAGGTTGAGTAGGTATGACCTGCCCTTGACTAAACCAAATTGGGTGGGGGCCAGTATCTGGGAGTTTTCTATTTTGTTATTGAAACTTATGAGTGTGTAGTTTTCAGGGTCTGTAGATGGCTCACCTTTTTGCAGATGAATGACTGTTACTGTTTTCCATTCATGAGGCACAAAGCCTGTTTGGAGGCTGCAGTTAAATAGCAATTCCATAGGGCCTGATAGGTCATGTTTCATGCTATTTAGAAGGCATACTGGTATATTGTCTGGGCCCATTAATGCAGTGTTCGTGGCCTTAGAGAGTTCATTAAGGACCTGTTTCCTAGTGATGGCAAGGGGAGTTATATTTGATGGTATTTCCTGAGGGAAGGTTGAGGGGGAGAGATGGGTAATGTTGGAGGTGAATTTGTTGTCTAGTAGGTTTGTTATATGTTATAGCACAGTATATGTGGCTCCATTAACAATGAGCTCTGTACACAATTGCCTTTGAGGTTGTGAACATAACTAAATAATGTAGTATCCAAAAAAGAAGAAGAAGGTACCAGACCACAGCTGAATCGACCATAAATTTTATTTCACAGAAGATAAAAACCTGGTTAGCGCTTTCACAACCTCAAAGCTGCTTCATCAGACAGTGCAAACATTCAACTACCCTTATTTTAAACTGATTTCAACCAATGCATGAGCATCTCCAATTAAACATATAACTTTACTTAAAGTAATACATCATATATCTGTGGATTGGTACATTTTAAAACACTTTTTTCTAAAAACATATACATTCTAACAGCAACAATAATTATAAAACTGCATATATAAAAACTATATATGTGTAACAAACTACACATATATACATACATTAACAAAATAAAAACATTAATTATTACAAAAAAACAGGATATTCACCTTCTAAGTGGTCTGTTAGATAAAATGAGCTGGATAGATATTTTATCATTTAAACCCCTGTCCATAGTAGCCCTCATTCTTATTGTCCATTCCAATTCCTTGGTTTCCACTAAATTCCTAATGGCACCTCCCATATTATTTTGTAATAATTATGTCGATTCAGCTGTGATCTGGTACCTTCTTCTTCTTTTTTGGATACTGCTGGCAATTTGTGTAGAAGGTCCGTTTACCTACACCATTTGCAATTTGTTTTTTGCTTATAACTAAATAATGCCTTGTGGTTGTCCTTGGCCTAAGAGACCAGATTTACCTGAAATTTGACTTTGGTAGACTTTATTTGTCTCCTGATTTGTTTTAGTTTGATGAGAGTGCCTTTATCCTACTGGGTGCTACACCTCGTAATTTTTGCCATGATTTTCTTCTTTCTGTTATACAGCCTATTGATGTTGTGATTCCACCAGGATGGCTTGGGTTTTGAATTAGTTCTGTACTTCTTCCTGGTGGATACAGCTGTCTCTATGCAGCTATTAGCATGCTTGTATAGGGTTTCTCTGAACCATTCCACATAGGCAGCAGTGTTCCCAGGGTTTATGAGGGCTTGAAATTTTGCCAGGTTATCACTTAATAGTAGGAAGTCAGACTTAGAGTAGTTCCTGAAGATTTAAGGGTTGGCTGGGCTTCCAGGTTTTATATTTACTTCAAAGGAAACAATTTTGTGGTCTGCCCTAACTAGAGAAGACATTACACTATGGGGTGCGCAGCAATCTCCCATATAAGTGAGGGCCAAATCCAGTATGGTTGCATCCCTGTTTGGTGTACTGACAATCTGGTTCAGTGAGTTTGTGTTTACAAAATCCAGAAATCTCTGTGCCTGTACATTTGGTGTCATATATGATTCCCAGTTACTAGTGGGGTAATTAAAGTTGTCCATGAATACAGTGTTGGGTTGGATGGTGAGTGTTTCCAATAAGCTTAAATATGTTAATGGTTTCCTGGGTCATAGAGGAGGACCTCTATCTTACAAGGAAGTGGCACAGGATTTTGCCTATGGTGATTTGAATGTACCATATCAGAATCAAGTATATGACTGCCTGCTACTTTCTTTCTAATATTCACACTATACATGCCTGCTAATTCAAATGCATGTATATGTATATCTATATGTATGTGTGTGTGTGTGTGTGTGTGTGTGTGTGTGTGTGTGTGTGTGTGTGTGTATACATACACACATATATATATATATATATATATATATAAATATATATATATATATATATATATATATATATATGTGTGTGTGTGTGTGTGTATATATCTATATATATATATATATATATATATATATATATATGTGTGTGTGTGTGTGTGTGTGTGTGAGTGTGTGTGAGTGTGTGTGTGTGTGCGTTTATATACTTATTTTGTCTATTTTGAATATTGACAATAATGTTAATGCAGCTGTCATAAATGCTTGTTTTTTAGAGCTTTTCTTTTCACGACTCCATTGAAAAGAAGCTCTTTGACCTCAGCTGGGTTATCCTGATAAACAAATGGAACCAACGAAACAAATAAATAAATAAGTGTTTACAAGATAGTGACCTCAACAAAAATTTGCTGTGAGCAAAGAAATGCAGTCATACTGTTCCTTTAATGTTGAGATTAGCTGTGTAAACAGTTTGATGTTTAAGGTCAATAAATGAATAGTGCCTGATAAACTGTGAAAATAAATTCTATCAAGAATACAGGAATTGGGAGGGAGTGTGGCCAAGTTGGTAAGCAGTTAACAGCACTGTTTTTTAGCTCTGCTTTATTTTAACATCTGTGACAGAATTTGTACTAACAGAACATTTCAAAACTTGATGGATTTATAGTCGAATATTTGTTGAAAGATTTGCTACTGTTGTTTTTTTCCTGTCTTGCAAACTAGAAATAACTAATTGTGTCAGATATGAGCCACTCTAAGCCCAATGCACAGGACAGTACTATGAAAAAAGACATACAGGCTATACTAAGTAACATCAATGAGTTATCTGTAAAGATAGATAAATTAGAAAGCAAAATAGGCAATTTTAAAGGGGAATGTAAAAAACAAGTTGAAGGGCTGAGTGAATCTCTTAAAAAAACAATCATCACAAATCTCACATATTGAAGAGGCAATGTTTGGTTTTCAAGGAAGATTACTTGAAAATGAGAATAACACTGAATTTCTTCTGAAACAAAATAACTTATTCCGGGATAAAATAGAAGACTTAGAGAACAGATCGAGAAGGAATAACTTAAGGATTTACGGGATTCCTGAAAAAGAGGAGGGAGAGAATATGATTCCATTCCTTAATACCTGGTTGTCTAAAACTTTGTACCTACCTGAAACTTTTCCTTTGGCATCAAAAAGGCACATGGATCACTTTCTAACTCATTAAAAAAAAAAAAAAACACCTTTAACAAAGTCAGTGATCATAAGATTTTTCTCAAGTCAAGATAAGGATTTAGTTGTAAAAGCTGCATGGACTAATTATCCAGTTAAAATGAAAGGAAATACTGTAAGATTTGACAATGACTATTCTACATTAGTGATGTCCAAGAGAAAAGCATGTGTGCTACTTGTTAAAAGCATAAAGAAAACAATATTATACCATGACCCCCCCCAAAATGTGCACGCTGATTGGCCAGCGTGCACATTGTAAATCGAGTTATACTAATGGAAAAAGGTCCGGTCACCTGGACTTTTTTCCATTATTATAACTCTACTTTTAAAACACTGTCTCGCTATGTTAAATGGGTTTAACATAGCGAGACAGCTTTAAAATAAGCAACGGAGATCTCCGTTGCTTATTTTAAAGCTGTCTCGCTATGCTAAACCCATTTAACATAGCGACAGGTTTAAAAAGCAACGGAGAAAGCAAGATCTCCGTTGCTTTTTACTGTTTCGCTATGTTAAATGGGTTTAACATAGGGAGACAGTTTTAAAATAAGCAACGGACATCTCCGTTGCTTATTTCAAAACTGTCTCACTATGTTAAACCCATTTAACATAGCGAAAACAGTAAAAAAAAAGCAACGGAGATCTTGCTTTCTCCGTTGCTTTTGACAACTTTGATGTACTGCGCAGGCGTGCAGTACATCAGAACTGCCGCGAATGCCAGACATCTGCGGAAGGGCAGTAAACAGGCATTATACTATGCCATTATTTAAGAAAAGTAATAGTTTCTTTTCTTAAATAATGTCATGGTATAATAGCAATAACCCACTTCTGGGTGTGGGTAATGGTGTATTTACCCACGGTTGGCTTTGTTTGGGCCCTCGGGACCAAACCACGCCAACCGTGGGTAAATCCAGCATTACCCACACCCAGGCGTGGGTTATTGCTATATTATAGCACAAATTTGTTTCCAGCAAAAATAAGGATTCACCTTCCAGAAGGAAATAAGATTTTTAACACCTTGGAAGATTTAATGGACTTTATGCAGAAAAATAAAATCCTAGAAAAAAACAGAAGAAACAGACTGGAATCTATCAACTTCCTTGAAAAGAAATGCAACAAGAATGGTTGGTTATTAAAAGACAAAAACAGTAAAAAAAAACTGAAGGACAAGTGAAAATCAATGTATTTCATGTTTATGAATTCTTATTAATTTAAAGAATTGTTTGAATACTTATGAACAGGTGCTGCATATTACTTTTTACAAGGTAGATCATTTATTTCTGTCTTTCCCTACTTCAAATAGTTACTAGTTCCCTTTTTAAAATGTTAGAATTAAATTATTTTAGCAATATATGAAATTAAACCCATTTATTTTCACTTAGAGGTGGCTACGGTGGTGCAGCGGCTAGCATTGTTGCCTCACAGCAAGAGGTTCTCTGGTTCAATTCATGGCTGGGGTGCCTTCTGTGCAGAGTCTGCATGTCCTCCTTGCAGTCATGTGGGTTTCCTCTGTGTGCTCCGGTTTTCTCCCACATTCCAAAAGACATGCACTAGGTGGATTGGATACTTTAAATTGGCCATAGGTGAGAGTGTGTGCACAAGTGAGTAGTGCAAATGAGCTACCATGGCAGGGCTAGCCACCCAGCAGTGTAATCCTTGGCTTGGCTTTCAGCAGGGTATTTTTCCTACATGGCTTTCTATAAATAGAGGTTTGCAACATCCCATCATCTCCCTTAAGTAGATGGACATCTAAAAAATCAATGCAAACTTCACTTACATTCTTAGTAAACTTAAGATATTCCGTAGTAGATTCTAAGTAAATAACAAATAATTCCAATTCAGAAAGACTACCATCCCACAAAAGGAAGATGTCAACATCTTCCTTTTGTGGGATGGTAGTCTTTCTAAATAGTCATCCTGTTATAGATTTTAGTTTTGTAGCTAAGTTCTATGCTGATTGCTCCAGTAGAAACTTAGTTTATCTTACTAGGTGTAATGAATGTAGTAGTTTTTATGTGGGGAAGACTACTAGGACATTGAGGGAGCGTTTACTGGAGCATATTGGCTGTATTAGACACAAGGAAATTACTAGTGCCTTATTTAAACATATACAGGTTAATGACAGTCATTCTTTTAGTTTTATAGTTCTACAGTGTGCTTATATTTGTTCAAGAGGGTGTGATTTGCTGCATCGGACCAATATGCATCAAGGGTATGTCTTTAAGAATATTGCAAAAAAACGGCTTTCAGAACGTCACAGTTACATATAAAGAATGAAGATTTTACACAGGCATTTATAGACTTAAAAAGTGATCTAGTAGATCGTGGTTACTCTAAGAAGGATCTAGATAAGATAGGCTCAGAGGTGTTAGGAGCCAGAAATGGGAAGGCACGACCATTTTATTCTTCAGATAGGGATGCTATAGCCCCAAGGAGGAGAGTAATACAGGTTAGGCGTATTAGACCTGTAGTCACTTTTTCTAGCAATGTTAGTGCTGTATGTGATATAGTCAGAAGAAATTGGCCGATATTAACATCAGATGATAGAATTTCAGGGATAGTTGATGAAACACCACAATTCTGCTTTAGGAATGGGCTATCACTTAAGAGGCAACTTTGTTATGAAACTCATATGCAATCAACATCAGTCTCAGATAGGAAAGGAACTTTTGCCTGTAGGAAATGTGCAGCATGCTCTTACATCTCGAGAATTAAGGATTTTAAACATCATGTTATAGATTTTAGTTTTGTACCTAAGTTCTATGCTGATTGCTCCAGTAGAAACTTAGTTTATCTTGGTAGGTGTAATGAATGTAGTAGTTTTTATGTGGGGAAAACTACTAGGACATTGAGGGAGCGTTTACTGGAGCATATTGGCTATATTAGACAAAAGGACATTACTAGTGCCTTATTTAAACATATACAGGTTAATGATGGTCATTCTTTTAGTTTTATAGTTCTACAGTGTATTTATACTTGTTCAAGAGGGGATGATTTGAATAATAGAGTAGAGAAGGCTGAGACTAGATGAATAACCCAGTTACAAGCACATAGAGAACCAGGGTTAAATGGATATGTGCCTTTAAAACCTATCCTTAGAGATCGTAAATTGCTTTATTGACTGATTGTAGTATTTAAAATGAGCATTTGCTGCTGTAAGTTGTCTGGTGAAGTGCCTATTTAGGGCATGAAAGCTCTAACCTTTTTATGTTTTTAATATTGTTTTATTAAAGTGTTTTTAAGTGGAGCCGTGCTTGATCCTGGACTGATTTTTTGCTGTAACAAAACTTAATATACCAGAACAATTTATTATGGAAAGTTTGAATCTTAAAAGGGAAGATTTTTCAGATGTTTGTTCAAGTACTATTGGACATAACATTTAAGGAAAAAAATAGGACTGATTCGTATAGTAGTACTAGATTAAAGACTATCAAATATATAAGGATAAATATTAATGTTCTATTATATGATACTCTACACTAGGATTATAGCTAAAATATGAAACCTAGGAATATAGTAATAGTACAAGACATTATACAAACAGAAATAGAAAGAGATCAGAATAAGTTAATACATATATAGTTGAAGAATATAAATATGCAACATTTGAATCTCACATTGGGTAAATGGCTGGGCATGGAGTGGCCCACAAGGACAGTTAGCCTGGTACTAATTTCTCAACTTATGATCTTATGGATAGCTTTACACACAGTAAATAAAACAGAAAAAATATAAAACCATCTGACCTACAAATTAATAAATATGAAAATAGCAACTGTCCCTGGAGTAGACTAGAAAACAGAGGCAATCCAGAGGGCTCATGTTAAGTCTGGTGCCCCACCTGTGACTCAGAGGGTGACAGGACTAACAAGAAACAGAGTACAAAGGATTAGTCCAGATAAAATCACTTTAGCTAGCAGATCTAGGAGACCCTCTCTCTCTGATACCCTCCCTGTGGAAGGAAAAAAGACACCTTGTTGAAGTTATAGAACAAGAGCACTTGTCCAGCTACCTGCTTAACTGAATAAACTACTGGAAACTTCAACAAGATGTCTTTATTCCTTCCACAGGGAGGGCATCAGAAAGAGTGAGGGTCTCCTAGATCTGCTAGCTAAAGTGATTTTATCCAGACTAATCCTTTATACTCTGCCCTATAGTAGACTAGGGAGATAATGTGTGGTAAAGGGAAAGATGATTGTAGATATATTCAGTTTGGTAAACTTATAATAAGGATTCTGAACACCTGTTTAGTGTTTCTTATTCATAATAACTCGCTGATGGGCTTTTTTAAGATGATGCATACTAAAAATATGAGACACATTAATATGAATCAGAAGCATGAGATAAGTGTTGTTAGTCTAGGGGAGAGTTTGAAAGGTAGTTTGTTCATCTTTTTCAACAAACTAGGAATAAATTATTCCATAGTAGAATGTTTTAGGGTTATATCATTAGGTAACTTTTTTTTTCTTCAAAGGTTTTGTCAATAGCTGAAGATTTCATATTGCTATAGATAAAGTAGATAATAAGTTCTGTACATAAATGTGATTTCATTATACCTGTGTTTTTCTCTCTCTTATATAAATGTCTGATTTTAAATGCACATCCATTAATATTAATGGATTGAATAATACAGAAAAGACGGAGGGTCTGTTCAAATGCTTGCAATTACATAAGCCTAGCATTTGTACAGGAAGCTAGTAAAGATGTGCAGCAGGTAATGGTGATAAAGGATAATGAGGAAAACGTACTCACAAGCAAGGAGAGTGTGTTGAGCAGATGGAAAGAGTACTTTGAGGGGTTGATGAATGAAGAGAATGAGAGGGAGAGAAGGTTGGATGATGTGCGGATAGTGAATCATGAAGTGCAGTGGATTAGCAAGGAGGAAGTAAGGATAGCTATGAAGAGGATGAAGAACAGAAAGGCTGTTGGTCCAGATGACATACCCGTGGAAGCATGGAGGTGTTTAGGTGAAAGGGCAGTGGAGTTTTTAACTAGATTATTTAATGAAATCTTGGAAAGTGAGAGGATGCCTGAGGAATGGAGAAAAAGTGTTTTGGTACTAATTTTTAAGAATAAGGGTGATGTGCAGAGCTGTAGTAACTACAGAGGGATTAAACTGATCAGTCACAGCATGAAGTTATGGGAAAGAGTAGTGGAAGCTAGGTTAAGAAGGGAGGTGATGATTAGTGATCAGCAGTATGGTTTCATGCCAGGAAAGAGCACTACAGATGCGATGTATGTAAGAGTGGCACAGGATATGTACGAGGGTAGTGTGATAGCGGTGAGGTCTGCAGTGGGAGTGATGGATGCGTTTAAGGTGGAGGTGGGATTACATCAAGGATCAGCTCTGAGCCCTTTCTTATTTGCAATGGTGATGGACAGGTTGACAGATGAGATCAGACAGGAGTCCCCGTGGACTATGATGTTTGCAGATGACATTGTGCTCTGTAGTGAGAGTAGGGAACAGGTGGAGTAGACCCTGGAGAAGTGGAGATATGCTCTAAGGAGAAGAGGAATGAAGGTCAGCAGGACTAAGACAGAATATATGCATGTGAATGAGAGGGAGGACAGAGGAATGGAGAGGATGCAGGGAGTAGAGGTTGCGAAGCTGAATGAGTTTAAGTACTTGGGATCAACAGTTCAGAGTAATGGTGAGTGTGGAAGAGAGGTGAAGAAGAGAGTACAGGCAAGATGGAGTGGGTGGAGAAGAGTGTCAGGAGTGATTTGTGACAGACGAGTACCAGTAAGAGTGAAAGGGAAGGTCTACAAGAGGGTAGTGAGACCAGCTATGTTATACGGGTTGGAGACAGTGGCATTAACAAAAAGGCAGGAGTCAGAGCTTGACGTGGCAGAGTTGAAGATGTTAAGATTTGCACTGGGTGTGATGAGGATGGACAGGATTAGGAATAAGTATATTAGAGGGTCAGCCCAGGTTGGAAGGTTTGGAGACAAAGCCAGAGAGGCAAGATTACATTGGTTTGGACATGTGCTGAGGAGGGATGCAGAGTATATTGGGAAAAAGATGCTAAGGATGAAGCTGCCAGGTAATAGGAAAAGAGGAAGGCCTAAGATAAGGTTTATGGATGTGGTGAGAGAGGACATGCAGGCGGTTGGTGTGACAGAGCAAGATGCAGAGGACAGGAAGAAATGGAAACAGTTGATCTGCTGTGGTGAACCCTAATGGGAGCAGCCGAAAGAAGAAGAAGAAGAAGAAGAAGACAGGAAATTAATTTATATAATAAAGATGTAAATAAACTTTCATTAAAGAATTACATGGTTGCATGGTTTTAGAAGGTTCTGGCTTTTGAGCTAAAAGAAGAGGCACCTTCATTTTATGGAAGAACTCACCAGTAATTCCTAAAGTAAGAGATACCTATGTTGATAAAAATGTTATGTTAAGCATTATTATAACTGAGTGGAATAGAAAATTATATACATGGTGAACTTTTATTGGATTCCAGGGGTTGGAGCTAAAGATGCAAAAAAAAAAAATAGCCTATTACTTGAAAGGTGAAGTTATAATGTATGGTGATTTTGATTGCATTTTATCAAACAAAGATTCCACTGCAAATAGAAAGGTGAGAATCACATCTTAAGCCAAACTCTTAATAACTTTTATAAATCTAATGAATTTAAAGGATATATATGATCTAAGGAAAACAAACTGACTTCAGTTTACCCATTGTTCATATAGATATGGAACACAAACAAATATTGATAATTTTTTTCTCAAACAATCTGTTATCACATATCAGAGAGGTTTCAATAGTTTCATGTCCATGACCATAATGCTATGAACTTTAATATTATTTTAAAAACTGACAATCTAATGCATCACATGAGATTACCAGCATGCATTATTAAAATAAAAGGATTCTAGGATTGATATGTTAAAGAGATCAAACATTTCCTAGAAATAAACATGAATGGTGAAGTAACTGACATTGTCCTGTGGGGTTCACTAATGGCTTACTTAAATGGAAGAGTTACAAGCTGGTATATTAGTAAAACAAGACAATGGGACAAAGAATTGAATACACTACAGACCACAATAGACACATGAAAGTTAAATTTAAACTAAATGACATTATCAGTCAGTCTAAACTTAAAACCTTAAATACAAAAAAGTTAAAATGTTAAATCATAACGTTTCAATAAACATGAAAAAACAAACTTCAGACATATTCTGTAAACCCTTTAAGCTTGCATAAACTTGCTCTTAGATCAAAGAAAATGAATAAACTAAATCATATCAAAGAAATTATAACACACATAAATAATAAAAAAAGAAAGTAGAACAGATATTAAAGGTATTCTTGAGGGCTTTCAAATATTTTATGAAAATATAAATAATAATACAACTAACCTAGATAATGATGATATAGTTTAAACTTTTCTAAGGGAAAATATAAATAATAAATTAACAAGTGAACAAATAAAAAAATGATAGACCATTCACTTTTTCAGAAATAGAAGATTAAATAAAAAAGTTAAAAAGTTAAAAAATAATGAGACACCACGGTTAGATGGTCTTATACCAGAACTATATAACACTGTATTCTCATAAACCAAGAGTTTCCTTTGCTTGACACAGAAAATGTTGGGATAATGGTGGAATAGGATTCCCTGATATTCAATTGTATGTTACTTCAACAACTGTAAATGTTATAGTGTTGTGGCTAGATTGATCTTATGATTCAGAATGGAAACAAATACATCAGGAAATATTATTATTATATAAAATATATTCACAACCACTCATAAACAAATAATCCCTATTAGTTTTATCTGATTATTTAAAGATTTTTGTATAAATGGAATCTTCTCAAATTCCCTATTTAAATAACATAATTTCCTTTTTCCAAAAGTTCACATGTTCCAACCATTGAATTAAAGATTTAATTTTTTTGTCTTTCCAATTGCATATACAAATGACTGATTAGAAACTCATAATTTCAATAAAATGCTAGTACTAAAACAACAAAGTATTTTAATTTCTTGGAATCAATTCTTAAATGGTACTGATATATATATATATATATATATATATATATATATATATATATATATATATATATATATATACACACACACACACACACACACACACACACACACACACACACACACACACACACACACACAATCAAAATTCTGTGAATTGGTTAATTATACTAATATTTAGCAACTTTTTTGAACACAGAGACAAATAAGGTATTTAACCTTGATAAAAAAATAATTCCCCAAATTAATAAAATTCTTAATAAAGATCAATAATAATGCAATGGAAATAAATCATATTTGTCACAAAATTATAAAATTCTTAAGTTAGATTTTACATATTTAGATAACTCCTATTGGAATTACTCCCCAAAAATTAATAATGAAGACTTCTCTGAATACTACAAGAAAATAATATTAAAATCTACAGATAAAAGTACATCTTCCTTATATTGGAAAATTTCACCTGGGAATTTTTGCACAGAGCTTTTGTCACTCCTAACAAAATTACAATTATGTATAAATTAGAATTAAAAGTTGAAGATGTGATTCTGAAGTAATAGGTTATTGGATGCATATGGTATATGGATGTGAAGCTATCTTCCCTTTCTGGAAAGAAATTGATAACTTTATTCAAACTCTATAGTCAGATACTTATAATATTTCTAAATATCTAGTTTTATTTAATGCTCCAATTCCTGAGATAAATCCAAAAAGCCAAGTGCCTCTTCTTTAGTCTACTCTTGCTATAGGCAAAAAAGTAATTACTAAAAATTGGAAAAGTAAGGTTGCCACCCTCTAACATTGAATTTATTAGTATGGCAAACACTGTTTGCAGTAGTGAATTGTATACTATAAAGATGAGAACTTCTAATATTACACATTCATATAAATCTTGGCTTAAACTTAAAGACTTACTTCAAAAATATTAATTGTTGTTAATGTATAACTTTGATGTATTGATCAGCTGTGGACCTATGTAAATATTTATTTGTCTGTTTTATAGTTGATATATTAATTTCTTGTTTTAAAATGAAATTAAAAAAAGAGAATGCAGGAATTGCACAAAGGAATTGTAAAATGTAAGGAAATGGCTCTTGATGTGTTATGGTTTACAAGCACACAGAGTGTGATGCCCTACATTAATAATAATAAAAATAATAATAATACAGAAGAAATTATAATGAAAACACAAGCCAACAGCAACAAAAATCCACAAAATAACCAAACAGGTTGCTGAACTTGTTATTGGCGTTCAGCAACCTGTTTGGTTATTTTACAGAAGAAATTATCCCTAATTTGTTTCTGAGAAGATTGTGGAGTAAAGTTGGAAAAAAATTGTTTCAGTTTTGACATTGTATTACCTTACCCTGTGTAGAATGTTACTCAAAGTTTCTTGATGCCATGAAGTTAATATATAGTATATGGTGTGATTACTGTTCATAAAATCATAACTTCAAGGCAGAGGATTCTTGTTTTTGGTAATATATAATAATAAAATTCAAGATATTTTCTCAGTAATGCAAAATTCAACAAACTGAATACAATCAAATGATCAAGTTGAAAGGACAGAATAGACTGTGGAAAATCTCCTGAAGATAGCACAAAGGAGTAACAATGACTGTTGCTTATAAGCATAATTAGCTTTGCTGTAGGAATACACTCTTATATGATATGTCTGCCACTAGCTCATCTATTGATCAGTCACAAATTAACACAACTCTTTCAACTAATTTTTCATCAGAGCCTGAACACATATGCCCTGTTCAAGACATACTTTAATAAAATCAGTCAAAACTCACTTTCCTAAACTAATGTCTTTCGGCTTTTCCCGGTTAGGGGTCTCCACAGCAGAACTCCAGTCTGCTAATGATTGGCAGTGGCTTTTTATGGTACCAAGGTGCCAGCCCAATGCCCAACCTTCAAAGAAGGCGCAGCCATTCATGCATGCACCTACCTGCATGTCTTTAAACATCACTCGACCATGGGGAGGACATGCAGACTCCACACAGTAGGTGCTCCAGCTGAGAATTGAACCAGAGAACCTCTTTTTGTGAGGTGAGCGACAACGCTAACCGCTGCACCACTGCAGCTTAAACTCACTTTCCTGAAAAGTATAAAAGGAGAACAAAAACCAAAACAAAGTTATAAACAAAGCAGCCAAAATGGATGCTTATGAATTAGTTTGAGCAACCCAGATTGTCTGTTGTTAGATGGAAAGCTGAGAAGAAATCAGAGACAATTATTAAAAAAGAATAGGACTCAAAGCAACTGTGTCAAATACAAAAATGTAGTTCTTATGCCCCCAGCAAAGAGACAGTCAGAGAATTGTCAAAGCAGATATACAAAGTGAAAAGGGGAGAAAAAAAAGAAAATGGATCCTTAAAGAGGTGCATAAATAAGTCATTTTTAGCAAAATGTGGACAAAAGCATATCAATCTGAATCCAGAATAGACTGTCTGTTACTTGAAGCCCTTTCTACTACATGAGAAACAACATGAGAAACAAAAGTGCAAATCACAGGCTTTCCAGAATATTCAAAGTTAGGAAGATTGCTCATAAGGTCAGCCAAACACTCAGACTTTTCAAAAGATTGAAAAGCACTGAATACTTTTATTGATATTGAGTAAGTTGCTGATTAAAGTAAGATAAGAAATATTTTGCTGTTGGAAGAAAAAGAATTTGCTTTGGTCATTTTCTAATTAAATAATGCCTAAATGCAAATAAACATTTGCAGGCTGATTGGATCAGTAGTCAGATTTATAACCTGTTGACCTTCAAGAAACATGAATGTTATAATATATAAACATATTTATATATATATATAAATCTATTAATATATATATATATATATATATATATATATATATATATATATATATATACACATACACATACACGCACATATATGGATCTACTTCATATTATTGTATTACCAGATGATCGAACATCACAATGTTGAGATCATAACCATGAAAAATCACATAAGATAAAGGTCAGAAGATTGTATGCTGGACTATTAAACCATAATGCAAACTGTAAAGGGTTACTTAGTGGTGCATTGTCACTTTAAGGCTTTGTAGTGAGAATGTAAGAAAGTATGGCGGAATTGATGCTGAATGGTTTATTTGTATTGGGAGAAGTTTATGTAAGTTTAACTTTTAAAAAGAAAAAGATTTTTAAGAATAGTTACGTAGTTGTTACTTTTGGATATAGCTTTAATATTAAAATATTGTGGTGTTATAAGTAAAAATGTATTGGTTAGTGTAGTGATTTTGGTGTTAATGTATATGCAGCTGGTGTTGCTAGTTAAAAAAGGTGCTTAATGAAGTCGAGGGAGATCTTGGTGAAGTGGGAAGGTGTAGTCAATACTGTACTATGTGCCATAGGGCTGAAATATGAAGAGAGTTGTTATTTAACGATTGGTAAGCTGTTTTGTTTCCTTCAAAGAAGTGAAATCTCAGAGTTGGTATATTTAACTTGCAGGGAGTATGGGGGGGTGCAGGGGGTGTAGCCCCCCTGCAAAAGTGAATGAAGGTAGAAATGGCAAGTTTGGTTCTTATCATGTTTTTGATGTTTTGGGGTTCATTGTTTTAAATTTTTTCGTGGTTATGGTCTCAACGTTGTGATGTTCGATCATCTGGCAATATGATAATATAAAGTAGATCTATATACACACACATATATATATATACATATATATATATATATATATATATATATATATGTATATATATAAATATACACATATCTATGTGTGTGTGTTTATGTATGTATGTATATATATGTGTGTGTGTGTGTGTGTGTGTGTGTGTGTGTGTGTGTGTGTGTGTGTGTGTGTGTGTGTGTGTGTGTGTGTGTGTGTGTGTGTGTGTGTGTGTGTGTGTGTGTGTGTGTGTGTGTGTAGCCAGGTTGAAAATTTAACAGTTTACAGGTAGCAACATTTGATGCATTTCTAATTGTTGTTAATACTAGGAAAATTAGTAATAAAGTTTTTTTTTATTGCAAATTCTCTACATTCCAGAATTGTTGTTATTGTTTGTGAAACATGGTTAATGAACAATGAATGGAAACCAGTTCTGTCAAAATATAAATGTTTTTACTGTAACAGAAACTCTAACAAAAAGTTAGGTGGAAGTATTATGGTAGGGATTAAAGATTGCTGTGAGACCTGTGATTATTACATGATCAGAGATTATGTCAATACTGTAGATTGTGTAACTGTGACAATAAAGACAATCATGGAACATATAACAATTGTTGCAATGTATAGACCACCAAAGTCCAATTTTTATGACCTAGAGGAATTCATACATTTCTTGCATGAAACTCTGGAGGGAAGAATAATAGTAGCCGGGCACTTAAATTTACCAGAAACAGACTAGAATAATATTGATTCAACATTAGTAAGGAAATTATTTACAACATATGTTCAGAAACAAAGATTGCTTTAGATTGTAAAAAAAAGCCAACCAGGAAACAGAACACACTAGACATTGTCTGTGTTCTTAAGGAAATTACTGTTACTTTATGTTATGTTTTACCACCTTTGATGTGCAGTGATCATGGAGTTATAAAGGTTAAATTGTTGCTAGATAATTCTGCAAAATTGAAATCTAAACCAGTGCACATAAGATTAATAGATTATGTGGAAGCAAAATAGTCGCTATGTAAAACTAATTGGAGTGATGCATTCATTGAAAAAAAACTGCAGAAAGAATGTGACAAATTTTGAAAGAGAAATTATTTGAATGCAAATAATAAAACAATGTTTAACATCAGGATCTAGGCACACAACATCAGGAGGATATATTTTCATAACAATTTACTTGATTAAGGTGAGAGACAAAAATATAAGAAATAAAAAGAGGAAAAGTGCAACTTTGAAAACTAAAATAAACATGCTGGACAGACAAATTAAATATATTGAGACAAGATCATGAAAATTTTGAAGAACGGTTATTTAAAGAGCATAACAGGAAACCATTTTATAGATACTTGAGATATGGTAGGACTAAAAACATACAAATTGATAAACTGTGTTTACATTCTAAAATGTATTCTCTGACACAAGAGATTATAAATATATTTACAAAATGTTGTGCTGAGCAGTCTGGCTTTGCAAAGGATGTGATAAAGTGTCTTAATAACATTCAGGTAACCTCAGATACTAAAATAAAATAAAATTATATTGACAAAGAATCGTGCAAACTGCTCCCAAACAAAGCACAGGAAGGGAACAGAATTAGTAGTAATGAACTGAGACCACTTCAGTATGAAATTATAGTACCATTATATCTGTTATTCATCAAGTAATTTCAATAAATTCATCAGGACTGAAGACATGCACTTGTTAAACTTAACCATAAGTTTACCTTAATGTTGTGGAAAAGTAATGGAAAGGTTATATTGGATAAATTATTGTCAGACTTGGAAAGGCTTGGACTTGAAACTGTGTTCCGCATGCATGTGTTGAAAATAGATCTATAACTACCTGTTACATGATGTTCTATAAAATATAACAGCTATAAATGAAAAATTGTTCTGTGATCTATTTTATATATATTTAACTTCAGTGTCTGATAGAATCATACACAAAACACTGATCAATAAGTTAGAACAACTAGGTATTGATGTACTCTTGATAAGATGGCTAGATGCATGGCTTGCAAATACAATATGAAGCATTGTACATGTGACATTCTAGATTATATTCAGTGTCCCACATGGTTCTATCTTGGCTCATACTTGTTAGGTTGTATCTCTTAGATCTATATTTTTCACCTGAGGTGTTTTACAATCTGTATGCAGATGACTTGAAAATGGATAAACTGATTACATGCGATATAGCTAGGGCATGGCTGCAAAATAACTTGATTAAGTTGACTATTTAGACATAAGTGAATAATATGCTGATAAATACATTAAAAACTAAGTATATGAGATTAGGGAGTCGTAGATTAAAAGGTGAGTATTTAATTTAGCACAAAGTGATTAAAACTGTAGATTCATTTAAGGACCTGGGTATATGGGTAGATCCAGCTCTGAGTGTTTCTAATTATATCAACCAATTGGTTAATGATAGTTAGAGAACATGGGTTGTATAAAAAAGATTTAAGTCTAACAAATCGGAAATGATAAAATCAGTGTTCATTAGTCACATTGGACCCACACTTGAGTATGGAATGACAATATGGAAACCTTATAAGAAAATGAGCATGATTAAATTGGAAAGAGTATGGTGGAAATATACTGAAGGCATCCATGGATGTGAAAATTTAAGCTATTATGAAAGACTAAAACATCTGAAATTGTACATTGTCCCGTAAAGATATAAATGGAGAATGTTTGGAGTTATCAAAAATAGTACAGAATAAGACCTATTTAGAAGATTCTGTATGAATGAAAAGTATACCAACTGGTTTTGTGAGAGAGTAGCTTATTTGTGGAATAGACTATCAAATTACATTAAAGCGAGCATAAGTTTAGATATTTTTAAGAATAACCTGGACACTTAAGGAAATCACTGTTTTGGCATATTGGCAGGCAAAAAGGGCATTATTGCCTGTGCCTGAAACATCTGTATTTATGTATGTACATGAATTTATATTCAGATTTACAGGTCTGTCAATAAATTCATGTCTCTTGATTGACAACTCCTTCATGAGTGCCGATAGATTGAAAACATGTCTGAAACAACTTTCAAAGATCCTCTGAGGTCTGAATCATTTTAATTCATAACAACAATTTAGGAAAGTTTTCTGTAGGGAGATAAGATACACTTGTACTTCATGTAGGGGACCCCCCCCCAACACACACACACACCAACTAAACTTATATATACCTACTCTCATGTCACATAATAGTGGAGAAAATAGAAAATTCCACATTGGTGATAATGTCACTGCTAATAGGGCAAGCACATTTCAGCCATTTTAAAAGTTCCCAGAAGTACTTGCTAAGGAACTATGATGTTATCATTTGATAAGAGAGCAAAAGAAGTGAAGAACGTCTTAAATAAAAATTGGACAGGAGTAATTCAATCCTTTGACTTACAGGATAAGTTGAGTAGCAATCCTAAGGTAGCATATAAAAAACGTGAAAATATTAAAGCCCACTTGGAAGGTAACAAAAATAACCAAGTTGAATTAAGTAATAAAGGAATGAATAAATGTGGGGCATGTTCTTATTGTTGTTACATCAGTGATAATATTGACATAGTAATAGATAATTTTTGAAGACTATAGTCAACAATGACAGATTTAATTCTACAACAGCTGGAAATGTTTATATAGCTGCTTCTTTGACATGCCCGCTCTATATGTGGTTCAAATCCGACATTCTGTTAAACATAGAATGTATCAACATTCATATGCATTTAAGAAAAAGGATGACAAAAAATGCCCTTAGTAAACATGGTAGTTTTAAAAAGGTCATTTGTTACATTTTTGAGAAGGTGGTAAAAATATTAGAAAGAGTAATTTGAAGACATACCGTGAATCCCATGAATTGCATTGGCAAATTCTATTCAATGCCACAGAAGTTCTGGGAATTAATAAAAGTTATTTACAAACAACACTCAAACTTTGAAAGCAAACAAAACTTAAATAAATTGTTCTTAAGAGGTTTTGAATATTCCATTTTTATAGAATTTACAATTTTATCTATTCTATTTATGGAATTTACAGGAAGAATAGAATAGAATTTGTGTATTATTTTTACACCATCTCTCTCTCTCTATACATATATATATATATATATATATATATATATATATATATATATCAGCGCTACAGAATCTTGAAAGTCCAAAACCCTGAAGACCAAAATTCTGAGACCAAAATCTTGAAAGTTCAAAATACTGAAAACTCAAAATACTGAAAACACACAGGATACCAACACTTACTATATTCCAGCACAAGTATATACAGAAACAAATAAAAAACAAACCATATTACTCATCTCCAAGTATAAGCAGAGGTGCAAGCCCTCATGCACCCCTCATGTGAGAGGCTGTGCCCCCCACACTTCCTGCTACTTAAATATATCAACTCCAAGACTGCACTTAATGTATTGAAGTGCATTCTTGGAGTTAATATATTTAAGTAGCAGGAGGTGTGGGGGTGTAGGGGGCTTGCCCCCCTGCATATAGTTGTAGGGTAATATGTTTCTATATGTACTTGTGCTGGAATATAGTAAGCATTGGTATCCTGTGTATTTTCAGTATTTTGAAGTTTTAAGATTTTGGTCTCAGGATTTTGGTCTTTCAGGATGCTGTAGCACTCCTAAATATATATATATATATATATATATATATATATATATAAATATAATACAATTT
The DNA here is from genome assembly GCF_019279795.1 of Protopterus annectens. Taxonomy (NCBI): domain Eukaryota; kingdom Metazoa; phylum Chordata; order Ceratodontiformes; family Protopteridae; genus Protopterus; species Protopterus annectens. The sequence continues at coordinate 904,222,383 of NC_056746.1, forward strand.
CTTCTGATGAAGTTTCAGTTTAGTAAGGGAATGAAAATGTTCATTTTTTGAACACCGACAATGAAATAACCAACACCACAAAAGCGAAAGTTCAAAAACACGACACTTCACATGCCCGACAAACCACAATCTCAACAATCAAAAAAACAAATACCTTTTCCGAAAAACACACACACAACACAAGCACACCAAACACCTTACAAACCTACACTAAACCTTACATACACAACTATCTATGCACTAACCTTAACCCAAACTCTAATCATAAGGTCCATCACTATCGCACACTTACCTTACCCGCACCCTAGCCCTAACTCACTTAATCCACCCCTAACCGTAATGTCCATCCCTACCGCACACTTGCCTTAACATGTCGGTGTTTTCAGTGTCGGGATTTTCAACTGTCGGTCTTCTCCTTTGTCGATCTTCCAGTGTCGGTGTTCTCATTGTCGGCATTTGAAGCTTTCAGTTAAATCAGGTAGACCTATATATATATATATATATATATATATATATATATATATATATATATATATATATATATATACATATATCTATTACAAAAATATTTATGAATTAAGAAAATGGTAACATTAATTGGTATTTCAAAGTGTGTTTTTTCTTTAAATAAAGAGATGTGTAGTGTTAATGTGCATTATTTAATGAAAATTATACAATGACTGGCCAGTAATATTCCAAAACGAGTATGCTGATTGGTCAGCCCAATCAGCATGCTCATTATAAATCTGAGCATATACCAATGGAAAATGTCCGGTTGCCCGTACTTTTTTTCATTGGTATACACTTAAATGTTTAACTTTTTTTTACAAAAATAAATAAAATCTGAAATCCTGACTCCGGACATAGCAGAGAGACAGGACAGAGAAAATAGTAGGAAAATCAGGTAAGTTATCCAGAACTAAAGACGAGTACCTGATTTTCCTTGTATTTCCTCCATTCTGTCTCTCTTCTACCCCTAAACTCTCAGAAACTTTTTTTTATTTAGAAAAAAAAGAAAAATGGAGGAATGGAGACCTTTTTTTCTCTGTTGCTTCCTTTACAAAACACTGATGTACTGGGTATGCATGGGAACGCAAATCCCATACACATGTGCAGTACATCAAAAAAGGCAACAGGATATGTATCAGCCAAGGGAGGAGAGCATGGCGCCATTATGCAAAGACATTATTTAAGAAAAGTAAGTATTTTTTTTCTTAAATAATGTCATTGTATGAACAATAACTGACTCCATGGTGTGGTATATTAAGATTTACCCATGGTTGGCTTTGTTTAATCACACACCAACTATGGGTAAATCTGAATATACCACACCGACGTCGTGGATTATTGCTTAAAGAAATGAAATACAATTTCTTCTGATGAAGTTTCAGTTTAGTAAGGGAATGAAAATGTTCATTTTTTGGATAATATCTAGAGTGTCAAGCATACATAGAGAACTGTATCAGATCTACCTTCAGCAAAATCTGAAATTGCAAGTCTGTATGTAGATATAAGTACCACTAATGTAACTTTTTCCACAATATTAATGTATGTAACACCTCTGAAATTTGTCGTTTACTATAATATATATATATATATATATATATATATATATATATATATATATATATATACTATATTTCTCGAGAGATAAATTTCAATAAAGTGGTTTAATATCTCTTAAAATAGTACAAATAATACTAAAATGTAATTGAGTAAAATTCTTATATAAATTTTTAATGCATAAAATAAATCATTACATACTATATGAATGTTAAAACAGTAAAGAAAAATATAATCAAGAAAAATCCACATGGAAATTATTTAATAAATGAAAGAAATCATTATTATTACATGAATATCTTGTAAAGAGTACCCTAATCTAGGTAAGTTAGTTTAGCTCTAAAAAGGAGACTGTCACATATACTGTATTATTTAATCATATGAGCTTTTTCTTAAAAAATTATAAAATGTACTTGAATAGTCTAGTTTAGTGAGCTATGGAGGAGGAAATGAAACATTAAAGTCTATCCACACATAACCTCATGATCATCTTTTTATTATTTGGCTTCATAGCACAAACATTACAAAACCAAGTAATAAAATAAAGATAAAGGGGAGAATTTAATAAAGCCTACACAGACTTTTTTTACATGTAGGTATAGTGGCACACTGCTTACATGAAAGTAAGTAGGTGTGTGATACAGTAAACAGTGCTGAGCAGTGCACACGAGCACACCTACATGGAATTATCCGTGGCATGCAGATCACCTGATAAGCAGGTGAATTGCATGTAAATGAGGGAGGTAGAGTGATACAAGAAGTAGATAGGCAGTCCTGCAGACCCCGTGTTGGTGTCTGTAGTGTACATGGAAAAATTCCATGTACAGGATATAAAAAAAAACAACAGGGGCTGTAAAAGGGCAGGTAGATGGGCAGAAATAGCATAGCAGACACACATATGTGCAAAACTATCCACTGCGTGTCCAAAACTGTATGGAAAATAATTTAAAATAAATTTATTTTTTCTAATAATCAGGGAATGTTACACCACAAAGTCCAACAATGAACAAAAAAAAAAACACAGAAATAAGGCCAGTGTTCAAAAAAGTGTACCAAAAATTATTTTAATTAAAAAAACAAGAAAATCACACCAGCACAGTATTCTCTCCTCTAGCACCTCAGCTATAAGCCTTTAACAGAGTACAATCAATTTCCAACCCCATTGCATATTTATACATCACTAAGTAATTAATACATCCTATTAGCATTAATTACAATAATCAGGATATGTTTGCTGGCACACCTCAGTGTGCAAACATGCTTTTATGAAAACAAAAAATAAAAAAATAGTGTAAAAACCAAATTTATTAGTATGTGACTTTAATGTATTATAGGACCCTGCATGGAGTATCTATAATGGTGGAATGGTTTTGTTGCTAAGGAGGCAGTGTCTTAAACCATGTTGTTTCCTGGCTGTATGCACAGATCCCTATGAAAATGAGCTGGGGTTACTGAATAGCACAAATAGGTATCCGTGTCCGCAGATCCCATCTGTGTAGGCACAGAACCATGTTGGTGTCTACAGAAGAAGTAGCTGACATCAAAGCAGGGTGTGTCTGAGAACTCATAAGTTCATTGGAGCTCAGCAGTGCCTGTTTGCATGGCGCACCACTGGCCTCAGCAGGGGGGGTGTGCAGTGTCTGCTAAACTTTGTTTACATTCAGGGAGCGTGTTTCATTGCATTTGAGCATGTTTGCACAGCACGCCACTGTGCTGAGCTTGACCTTCCATGGGGGTGTGTACATTGAGTGCTGAACATTGTTTACCTTCACGGTGCGTTTTTGAGTGGCATGGCACTTTGCTGAGCTTGGAAGGCTGCTCAAAAAAACAAAAAAATTGGCTGAGAAAGGCAATGATATCTTAATTACTGATGATCCCTGCTTCACTTAACCTAGGGCCATTAACAGTCCTTAATGATGTACTTAGTAGGTGGAATGCATCATAGGTAGCCAATCACACAGGCTGCACCTACAGCAGAGCACTATAATTGTTGCATACACCCTATAATCTGATTTCACCCCCATACTCTGCATCAATAGAGTACACACTTGGGAGTTGTAACTGAATGAATGCTAGTGGCAGCTGCAGGTCTGTTACATATGTATGTACTAGATGCTCAGGTCAATGCTGCTTTTACTGCTGATGACTATAGGCCTAGAGTGAGAAGGAGAAGAGTGTTCAGATCCAGGGTAACCTTCCAGGATCTACATGAGCTGGAGATTGTAGAGTGCTACAGGGTAGATTGGGACATACTACAAGAACTCACTGAACTCTGCAGACCCCAACTCAGACCCAGAGCCAACAGAGGGGAACCCATCACAGTGGAAACAAAGGTATGTGTAGCTCTTAGGATACTAGCTACAGGTACTTTCCAAAAAACATCTGGGGAAATGAAGGGGGTCTCACAGACATCAGCATCTGGGATATTCCCCCAGTTCCTGGATGCCATGCTACCACATGCCAGTGAGCACATTTATTTTCCACTCACCCCTGAGGTGAGGGCTAGCAGTATGCAACACTTCTACCATGTAACACACTACCCAGAGGTACTGGGTGCCATAGATTGCACTCGTTTATACATCAAAGCACCACCTGGTGAGGACGGTCGAATCTATGTCAACCACAAAGAGTATCACTCTATCAACTGCCAGGTCATGTGCAATGCCCAGGGCATTATCATGAATATGTGTGCTGGCAGCCCTGACAGTTATCATGGTTCCCACATCTGGCATGCATCACAGCTGTGCTAGATGTTTCCTAGGGGGGACATCCCACATGGCCATTTACTGGGGGATGCTGGCTATGCACTGGAAACATGGATAATCACTAATCACTAATTCTGTAGGTAGAATTTGGAATCTCTTACCTAGGGAAATTGCACAGATTACTTCCTTACCCCTCTTCAAACAAAAAATTCTACTTCCAAAACCACTGGCTTTGTTCTTGTAGTACACCAGACTAACTTTTCCTCTCTCTATCTCCCTCATTTCATCTATTACTATGTTTAACTTATTCAGTCAAGCTAATACCTTTTTATCCTTTGACCTTTGGACTTTTTCCTCTCTAACCTTCTCCTTTCTTTCTCTTCCCCCTCTTCTCTTTGTCTTCTCTGTCTCATTTTTTCCCCTATCAACTGCCTTACCTCTTCTTCCTCTCTTCTAACTTGTGTGATACTCCCTCTTTCTTTCTGTCCTTTGTACTCTAATCTCTCTCTATATTTTAATATGCTTTTCTTTTTCCAGTATCCCCCTTTTTTTTTTAAATTAATATCCTCTGTAATTGACTTTGTATTTTTGTCGTTATACATTGTATGGCTTGTCTATTTTTCTTTTTTCTTTTAGATTTTATCAATTAATTCGTTTTTCACTAACTTGTCATTTTGTTGTATCTTGTGTGGAGCTTTTCTCCCCGGGCCTCTACTGAAAATGGAAATATATCCAGCTAGACTAGCGCGGTCAACAAATGTAAAATAAAAATAAAATAAAATAAAATAATGACACCCATCAGAAATGCATACACATCCACTGAAGAACACCATAATGAGGCACACGCACAAACTAGGAACATCATACAGCATGTGTCTGGGCTGCTGAAGTCATGGTTCCAGTGCCTCAATATATCTGGTGGAGCCCTGAAGTACTCTCCAGCCACATGTGCACACACGTTCACAGTATGTGCTATGCTACACAATATGATCCTGCTGAAACAGTTGCAGGAGGATCAGCAAAGGGAAGGGATACACAGCCCTCCAGCAGTGCCTATTTCACCACAGCCACACCCACAGGGGGACTCAGAGGAGGAAACCCCTGAGGTTGTCTGTGTAGGCAGACGTAGGCATACCCAGTATGCCCTGGCCTTAGTCAAGAGACAACACATAGCACATGCTCTGACAACCTAGGGTCCTATGGACTGACACCTTACTCCAGATCACATACACATTAGTAAAAATTATGCCAGTCAGTCCACACAACCTGTACCTAACCATGTATTGGCTGTGTACTGCATGCATCAGACAGAGTTAGCGCTGAACTACAGGTCTGTCAACTGCTGCATTCATAATGTAAGTCACACACCTATTTACCACTTGAAGCAGTACTAGCATATGATAGCATATGTATGGACCTGCCACATGTATGCAAGGGAATACAGTGGGCTACTAGGCTACTTGGGAAGATCTAACAGCCACTTGGGACAACAGGTACTCTGTCTAATAGTATGTGTTCCATAATATACACTAGGCCACATGGCTGAAACGTCTACTACATTATTCAAGGAAGATGGCAAACAGTGGGGGTCACACACAGTTGCATAACTGTCTATGCCAGCAGAGCATGGGCTGTTCATCCCCCACCACCAACACATCACTGTATCCATACAACTTCTGCAACATTAAATCTGCAGTGATATATCAGCAGACCAGCCAATTCCAGGGCTGTGACATAGAACCTGGCCACACGTTCTATGTGTCACAATGTATGTCTATATGCTGTTGATTGTGTGATGAATGACACATCCTTGTCTGGCAGCCTATGTGGCTCATAGACTAGGGACATTCACATGGATGATGGTGTTGATGGTTTGAATCTGGCAGTGTTCACATCTTTTGCATGTGAGGTAGTCATATGATAGTGTCCCCACAGACTGTCATATTATCTGTTACTGAATGAAATCTGGACAAAGCCAGAGAGAATGGGGGAACACACAGGGCCAAAACTAGTGAGAAACATTCAGATGCTCTGATTCACCCAGAAGGTGGTTATTATGAAAGTAGGTTGCATCAGTACAGCATATCTAAAGGATATAAAGTCCAACACTCAAATGTTTGCCTGTAGTTAGTACTATTCATTGACATGCTTTATACAACATTTTACTGGAACACCACAAATGTATGAAGTGCTGGACATTATATAAAAACTTGTACAGTGAGAGGTATCTGTACAGAGTTTTGCCTCAAATATTTGGTCTGTTGTTCAGAAAATTGTGGTTTTCTGGCAAAGTAGCGGCAAATCATTAAAAGACTGAAGTTAGAAAATAATGTCAGGCATTTGAGTGTCAGACATCATGCCCTTCAAAAACTTTGTGCTAAAGCAAAACCTGTTGTTCTATCACCTTTCTAAGTTTGTAAGTACAATATTAAAAAAAGTGTCCCTATTTTTGGGCCTTTGTAACACTTTTACTAATGGGTTTGTCCAGATTTCTTGCTGTAAGTTGAAAAGTATGGTGAGAAGTATGCAGACTGTCACCCTGTAGGAGGTGTTACACCATGTACCCCAGTCACATATTAATTAGCCAATGTCTGTAGCACATAAAATCCTGGCCTGGAGTGCAGGTAGCTGTGACCTGGAATCATCTTGTAAGTACTGACAGTCCCACTGGTCATGCTCTTACACTTAGCTAACTTGAGTGCAATTCTGTTGCATCTTCCTCACAAAGACCTGCTATGTTGAAATACATCTACCTCTACATATCTGCATATCTGTCTGACCTTATCTCCCTCCCACATGTGTAGTCTATCAGAATGTACCCCATATACATATAATACCTATATATGTATATATATATATATATATATATATATATATATATATATATATATATATATATATATAAAATGTTTATATTAGATGAGTGAACTTTCAAAAGTTCGACATATGATCAAATTTTTGAAAATTTGAACATTTAATGGAGATCTCCGTACAGTCCAGAATGGAAAGATTTCCCTTTTCTGCACTGTAGTGTGATCTCTGAGTTGGTACATTTAAAGAGCGGGTGGTGTGGGGATGCAGGAGTGCTTGCCCCCCTACTTAAAATGTTCAGGTAGATTATTTGTGTAGTTTTTTTTTTTATTAGATGTTCAAACTTTTAAAAGTTTGCAATCATCTATTATAGACCCTATATATATATGCATATATATATAGTACAATGCTACATAGAATTTCGATATATATCTACAGATGTCATATACATAATGTACACACACACATCAACATTAATAAAGACATCACTGTTATACACATTTATATATATATATAGTATATATATAAATCTGGGGATGTATGGATTTCATCACATGCCCTCGGAATACTGAGGTTATCTGCACTCACACATTAAAACATTTGCCCAGAGAAACCATACCAAGGCTGTGACAGTACACAATCCACTCAGCCACAGACTCCTGTGCCTGTGGAATGTCACCTTGTAGACAGACACATTCTACTGTACAATGCCTCAACACATGCCCTGGGCAGACCATCTTGTTCCTGTCAAAATGTTTGCCTATCTAACTACAACCAGCCACATATGGTCATACTGATAACTGTACACACACAGCAGGGATAGTGACAGGTACCCCACTGCTAGGACTCTCGATGCAATAACAGTACCAAGCAGTATCACTCTGCAGGCCACACATGCTGTCTAACACAAGGCTACCTTGCGTTCTCCACAAGTACTGTGCCTGCAATCACATATACAATAGATGTACTCCATGGCACATGTGATAAGTACTGCAAGCTGTAGTGTGTAATATTAGATAGGTGGATAGGTAGGGATTCTAATCTCACATCAGCTAACTTTGTTTGTGTGTGTGTTTGTAAATATATCCCCATGCAGCACTAAGGACAGCCTGTACGGGCTATCTTTGTGCAATACTTATGCATTTTATAACCCTGTGACTAGCTGCTGGCCTCTACATTGCTCTCCTGTACAAGGTCTACTGATGTCATCCACCTTAAGAGCACTGGCTGACAGTCCAATTTCAGATAAACTCTGTGACACATGCAATAAGTAGTGTAAGGTATAATGTATACTAGTAGATAGGTAGGGGTTCTAATCCCACATCAGCCAACTGTGTGTGTGTGTGTGTGTGTGTGTGTGTGTGTGTGTGTGTGTGTGTGTGTGTGTGTGTAAATATGTCCCTGTGCAGCACTGCAGACATGGCCTTACAGGCTATCCTGTGTGATGCTTATGCATTTTATGGTCTTGTGACTAGCTGCTGGCCTCTATGTTGCCCCCCTCTGCAAGGCCTACTGATGTCATCCACCTTAAGAGCACTGGCTGACAGTGCAATAAGTACTGCAATGTATAATAGTAGATAGATAGGGGTTCTAATCCCACATCAGCCAACTGTGTGTGTTTGTGTGTGTCTGTGTGTGTGTGTGTGTGTGTGTGTGTGTGTGTGTGTGTGTGTGTGTGTGTGTTCTGATCCCACATCAGCCAACTGTGTGTGTGTGTGTGTGTGTGTGTGTGTGTGTGTGTGTGTGCGTGTGCGTGTGCATGTGTGCGTGTGTGTGCGTGTGTGTGTGTGTGTGTGTGTGTGTGTGTGTAAATATGTCCCTGTGCAGCACTACAGGCATGGCCTTACAGGCTATCCCTGTGCAATGGTTATGCTGTTTTTGGCTTTGTGACTAGCTGCTGCCCTAAATTGCTCTCCTATACATTATCATAACTGATGTCCGCCACCTGTCTGATCCAGACACAGAATATTTGTAGAAGTGTCAATGCCATCACCATACCTTCTAGATTTGTAAGTTCAGATAACCCAGGTAACATGTGGCCAGGGTAGCAGACCTTATCACAAACTATGAATGCATGAATATGCTGACTGCCCCCATTGGCCCTGACAGACTGTTCTACACATATGTATCTAGGGTGCCATGCACATATACTGCCATACCTTGCTGATGTCATATTTCTGCTGTGCTGCCATGCCATCCTGTGCCACTGTATTACTGCCATGTGCCCATAGTGTATCCCTCAGACTCCTGGAACAGAAAGATACACCGGTCTGTAAAACAACTGTCATTCTATAACACTACCACCAGTCCAATATCATGCAACAATGATACACAAAGTGTGCTGTGTAGTCATGACACATGCCACATGCTAGCATATAGTAGCTGTAGTGGTCCACAACAAGTGACACAGTATAACAATACTGCACTACACAAGTACATGTCAAGTGATATAGACACCCTGTGCACCAGGATGTGGCACAGTGATCATCACAGGCACAAGTTGTGGTGTGGGGGTCCAGAGGCCTAGGTTGTGAGAAACAGTTGACAGCCTGTGTGTGAGTCTGGAGGGGTGCATATTAGATGGGCCATGGAGAGGTGCCGTGTATGTCTGTAGGTGACCTGCATGTGACAGTGATGTTTCAGTGTGTGCATGTACACAGTCAAGCCCAGTGCTACCCCTACACATGTGTATGTTGGACAACTGTGGACTGTGTATGGTAGAGTGGACAGTTCACCATCTCTGGCCATGAACACAGGAACTGGCTCTGCCAGGAGTGGCACTGGCACCACCATTCCCAAGGTCAGATGCAGTGCTACTATCTGATGGTGACTGCAAATTGCTGGGCTGTGTGCCTCACAGGACTACCAAGGACCACGCGCCCATGGCCTGTCATATCATGGTGTGGACAGAACACTTCCCTCTGTATCACTGAAGGTATTGCCACTATGGCAGCATGACTGTGCATGGACACATGGACTCTCAGCAGATGGTGTTGCTATCCTACATCCATGTATCCAATGCCCAACTCCAACCAGATGTTCCAGCACAGACAATATGCAGTCCAAGACAAACACTGTCTCAGCCCACCATCTGCCCACTGCATCAGTAAACCATTCCAGGTGTCCCCAGTGCAGTGGAGGCAGTCACAAATGTCAGACTGTGCTGCAGGCATAACCCTAAGCATCCCATCTGGTGTTGTGTTCAGAACATGCCTGTGCCTCCATGATGGCCTGAAACATGGCCGAGTGACCTGTGATGTGACACCTGAGAAAGATGGATGGACAGCAGTCCTCCTACGAGCACCCCTGTAAATCATCTGTGTACGGCATCACCAGCTATCTGGCTATGGCCAATGTCTGCACTCACTGGCAACATAGTTGCCACACTGTCCTGTTCAATGTCGCTACCCTCTGACTGTCCAATATCTGTGGCTCTCTGGATTGGGTATGTGTAGGCATACTGACTGTGTGCAGTGACTATGGGGGCAGAAGAGGGATGTCAGCATCTAGGACAGATTCAGTCCCTGACAATACCACCTGTGCCTCACTATGGCCAGCATCATCATCAGAGTCTGAGGAGACATTGACATCAGGTTGTGAGGGGGCAGACTCCAACCCCCTCCAGTCACCTCTGAAAACCAAGATAAAAGCAGTATATTACTGCCTGCAATTTTATGTATGGTAATCCACACAGACTCATACAAATGAGGATCCACAACTGTATTACCAATCACACATCTTCTCATCTCCACTCCCATGCGAAACAGACAACCTCACACCAACATACACAGACAAGTCAAGCCCTTTATAACATGCACGTCAGCCACATCCAGGTAAAGTTGCCAGTGCAATCTGCCTAAAAGGTAGAAAATATGACACCATATGTGATAGACCTACACATAAAACCCAGTACATCTATCTTGAGAATGCTATGCCAGTACTAGTGTCACTGCCTCTGGTATGTAGCATCTCAATTTTGTGTTTGAACAGACATCTTGGAGTTATTGTCTCATGTATACCAAGCTGTGTATTCAATCATAACTATAAGTGCAGATATGCCAATGGTCATTCAAATACACACCTGTGACTAAACAGTCTAAGAACTGTAGTAACCTGTTCCAGAATGAAATATACAAATATTCTACACTGCCTAAACATGACATTTGTACATAAGACAATATGGCAGCCCTTAACTTTCAATGGGTATATATGATTTGTAAAAAACTGTATCACACTTACCAGATACAGGACCATGGACTTGGACCACCCTTGATGGACCTATGAAAAGGTGAGGGAGATGCATTGCCAGCACCACCAAATGTTGCAGACCTACAAGGTAATACGTGCATATACAAAAAGAAGATAAGCCAGCAACTGTAAGCTGTAAAAACTTGATTTAATGAATCATAATATAAAGAACCACATGAACATATGATATGTGCATATATCCACATGTACAGTGTCTACTGTGATACTGGCTGTATTGCTAACATTTTGAGCTAGGCAACATAAAAAATATATAAAAAATAGGATTGAGGAAAGGGAGAGCCACTGGATAATGAGGTTACAAGCCCATAGGTTTGGGCTTAATGAGAAGTTATCTATTAAGCCTTTCTTAACTTCCAGGTCCTTAAAGCATTAACATTAATTAAGCTTTTAATTGTTTTATTGAATGTTGTGATGTCACTACCTGTTTTTTGTATAAAGGGAGGGGGGTTTTATACTGCATTTATATCTGATGAAGCGTTGAGAAGCAACGCGAAAGCGCTTATACCACTGCAGTCTGTTTATCTGTTGTTCAATAAAGCGTGGACTTTTGGTTTTACCTGAAGATTTTGGAGTTTTATTCGGTTTGGCTTACATGGCTCATGTTCAGAAACAAAGATTGCTTTAGATTGTAAAAAAAAGCCAACCAGGAAACAGAACACACTAGACATTGTCTGTGTTCTTAAAGAAATTACTGTTACTTTATGTTATGTTTTACCACTTTTGATGTGCAGTGATCATGGAGTTATAAAGGTTAAATTGTTGCTAGATAATTCTGCAAAATTTAAATCTAAACCTGTGCACAGAAGATTAATAGATTATGTGGAAGCAAAATAGTCGCTATGTAAAACTAATTGGAGTGATGCATTCATTGAAAAAAAAACTGCAGAAAGAATGTGACAAATTTTGAAAGGGAAATTATTTGAATGCAAATAATAAAAAAATGTTTAACATCAGGATCTAGGCACACAACATCAGGAGGATATATTTTCATGACAATTTACTTGATTAAGGTGAGAGACAAAAATATAAGAAATAAAAAGAGGACAAAGTGCAACTTTGAAAACTAAAATAAACATGCTGGACAGACAAATTAAATATATTGAGACAAGATCATGAAAATTTTGAAGAACAGTTATTTAAAGAGCATAACAGAAAACCATTTTATAGATACTTGAGATATGGTAGGACTAAAAACATACAAATTGATAAACTGTGTTTACATTCTAAAATGTATTCTCTGACACAAGAGATTATAAATATATTTACAAAATGTTGTGCTGAGCAGTCTGGCTTTACAAAGGATGTGATAAATTGTCTTAATAACATTCAGGTAACCTCAGATACTAAAATTAAATAAAATTATATTGACAAAGAATCGTGCAAACTGCTCCCAAACAAAGCACAGGGAGGGAACAGAATTAGTAGTAATGAACTGAGACCACTTCAGTATGAAATTATAGTACCATTATATCTGTTATTCATCAAGTCATTTCAATAAATTCCTCAGGACTGAAGACATGCACTTGTTAAACTTAACCATAAGTTTACTTTAATGTTGTGGAAAAGTAATGGAAAGGTTATATTGGATAAATTATTGTCAGACTTGGAAAGGCTTAGACTTGAAACTGTGTTCCGCATGCATGTGTTGAAAATAGATCTATAACTACCTGTTACATGATGTTCTATAAAATATAACAGCTATAAATGAAAAATTGTGCTGTGATCTATTTTATATATATTTAACTTCAGTGTCTGATAGAATCATACACAAAACACTGATCAATCAGTTAGAACAACTAGGCATTGATGTACTCTTGATAAGATGGATAGCTGCATGGCTTGCAAATACAATATGAAGCATTGTACATGTGAAATTCTAGATTATATTCAGAGTGTCCCACATGGTTCTATCTTGGCTCATACTTGTTAGGTTGTATCTCTCAGATCTATCTTTTTCACCTGAGGTGTTTTACAGTCTGTATGCAGATGACTTGAAAATGGATAAACTGATTACATGCGATATAGCTAGGGCATGGCTGCAAAATAACTTGATTAAGTTGACTATTTAGTCATAAGTGAATAATATGCTGATAAATACATTAAAAACTAAGTATATGAGATTAGGGAGTCGTAGATTGAAAGGTGAATATTTAATTTAGCACAAAGTGATTAAAACTGTAGATTCATTTAAGGACCTGGGCATATGGGAAGATCCAGCTCTGAGTGTTTCTAATTATATCAACCAATTGGTTAATGATAGTTAGAGAACATGGGTTGTATAAAAAAGATTTAAGACTAACAAATCTGAAATGATAAAATCAGTGTTCATTAGTCACATTGGACCCACACTTGAGTATGGAATGACAATATGGAAACCTTATAAGAAAATGAGCATGATTAAATTGGAAAGAGTATGGTGGAAATATACTGAAGGCATCCATGGATGTGAAAATTTAAGCTATTATGAAAGACTAAAACATCTGAACTTGTACATTGTCCTGTAAAGATATAAATGGAGAATGTTTGGAGTTATCAAAAATAGTACAGAATACAACCTATTTAGAAGATTCTGTATGAATGAAAAGTATACTAACTGGTTTTGTGAGAGAGTAGCTTATTTGTGGAATAGACTATCAAATTACATTAAAGCGAGCATAAGTTTAGATATTTTTAAGAATAACCTGGACACTTAAGGAAATCACTGTTTTGGCATATTGGCAGGCAAAAAGGGCATTATTGCCTGTGCCTGAAACATCTGTATTTATGTATGTACATGAATTTATATTCAGATTTACAGGTCTGTCAATAAATTCATGTCTCTTGATTGGCAACTCCTTCATGAGTGCCGATAGATTGAAAACATGTCTGAAACAACTTTCAAAGATCCTCTGAGGTCTGAATCATTTTAATTCATAACAACAATTTAGGAAAGTTTTCTGTAGGGAGACAAGATACACCTGTACTTCCATGTAGGGGACCCCCCCCCCCAACACACACACACACACCAACCAAACTTATATATACCTACTCTCATGTCACATAATAGTGGAGAAAATAGAAAATTCCACATTGGTGATAATGTCACTGCTAATAGGGCAAGCACATTTCAGCCATTTTAAAAGTTCCCAGAAGTACTTGCTAAGGAACTATGATGTTATCATTTGATAAGAGAGCAAAAGAAGTGAAGAACGTCTTAAATAAAAATTGGACAGGAGTAATTCAATCCTTTGACTTACAGGATAAGTTGAGTAGCAATCCTAAGGTAGCATATAAAAAAACGTGAAAATATTAAAGCCCACTTGGAAGGTAACAAAAATAACCAAGTTGAATTAAGTAATAAAGGAATGAATAAATGTGGGGCATGTTCTTATTGTTGTTACATCAGTGATAATATTGACATAGTAATAAATAATTTTTGAAGACTATAGTCAACAATGACAGATTTAATTCTACAACAGCTGGAAATGTTTATGTAGTTGCTTCTTTGACATGCCCGCTCTATATGTGGTTCAAATCCGACATTCTCTTAAACATAGAATGTATCAACATTCATATGCATTTAAGAAAAAGGATGACAAAAAAATGCCCTTAGTAAACATGGTAGTTTTAAAAAAGTCATTTGTTACATTTTTGAGAAGGTGGTAAAAATATTAGAAAGAGTAATTTGAAGACATACCGTGAATCCCATGAATTGCATTGGCAAATTCTATTCAATGCCACAGAAGTTCTGGGAATTAATAAAAAGTTATTTACAAACAACACTCAAACTTTGAAAGCAAACAAAACTTAAATAAATTGTTCTTAAGAGGTTTTGAATATTCTATTTATAGAATTTACCATTTTATCTATTCTATTTATGGAATTTACAGGAAGAATAGAATAGAATTTGTGTATTATTTTTACACCATCTCTCTCTCTCTCTGTATATATATATATATATATATATATATATATATATATATATATATATATATATATATATATATGTGTGTGTGTGTGAGCGCTACAGTACCTTGAAAGTCCAAAACCCTGAAGACCCAAATTCTGAGACCAAAATCTTGAAAGTTCAAAATACTGAAAACTCAAAATACTGAAAACACACAGGATACCAACACTTACTATATTCCAACACAAGTATATACAGAAACAAATAAAAAACAAACCATATTACTCTTCTCCAAGTATAAGCAGAGGTGCAAGCCCTCATGCACCCCTCATGTGAGAGGCTGTGCCCCCCACACTTCCTGCTACTTAAATATATCAACTCCAAGACTGCACTTAATGTATTGAAGTGCATTCTTGGAGTTAATATATTTAAGTAGCAGGAGGTGTGGGGGGTGCAGGGGGCTTGCCCCCCTGCATATAGTTGTAGGGTAATATGTTTCTATATGTACTTGTGCTGGAATATAGTAAGCATTGGTATCCTGTGTATTTTCAGTATTTTGAAGTTTTAAGATTTTGGTCTCAGGATTTTGGTCTTTCAGGATGCTGTAGCACTCCTATATATATATATATATATATATATATATATATATATATATATATAATGGGTTTACCTGATAATGCCGACATGCCAAAACACCGACAACGAAATAACCAACACCACAAAAGCGAAAGTTCAAAAACACGACACTTCACATGCCCGACAAACCACAACCCCGACAATCAAAAAAACAAATACCTTTTCCGAAAAACACACACACAACACAAGCACACCAAACACCTTACGAACCTACACTAAACCTTACATACACAACTATCTATGCACTAAACTTAACCCAAACTCTATTCCTAAGGTCCATCACTATCGCACACTTACCTTACCCGCACCCTAACCCTAACTCACTTAATCCGCCCCTAACCCTGAAGTCTGTCACTATTGCACACTTACCTTACCTGCACCCTAACCCTAACTCACTTAATCCTCCCCTAACCGTAACGTCTGTCACTACCGCACACTTGCCTTAACATGTCGGTGTTTTCAGTGTCGGGATTTTCACCTGTCGGTCTTCTCCTTTGTCGATCTTCCAGTGTCGGTGTTCTCGTTGTCGGCATTTGAAGCTTTCAGTTAAATCAGGTAGACCTACATATATATATATATATATATATATATATATATATATATATACATATATCTATTACAAAAATATTTATGAATTAAGAAAATGGTAACATTAATTGGTATTTCAAAGTGTGTTTTTTCTTTAAATAAAGAGATGTGTAGTGTTAATGTGCATTATTTAATGAAAATTATACAATGACTGCCCAGTAATATTCCAAAATGAGTATGCTGATTGGTCAGCCCAATCAGCATGCCCATTATAAATCTGAGCATATACCAATGGAAAAGGTCCGGCTGCCCGTACTTTTTTTCATTGGTATACACTTAAATGTTTAACTTTTTTTTACAAAAATAAATAAAATCTGAAATCCAGACTCCGGACACAGCAGAGAGACAGGACAGAGAAAATAGTAGGAAAATCAGGTATGTTATTCAAAACTAAAGACATGTGCCTGATTTTCCTTGTATTTCCTCCATTATGTCTCTCTTCTACCCCTAAACTCTCAGAAACTTTTTTTTATTTAAAAAAAAAAGAAAAATGGAGGAATGGAGACCTTTTTTTCTCTGTTGCTTCCTTTACAAAACACTGATGTACTGGGTATGCATGGGAACGCAAATCCCATAAACATGTGCAGTACATCAAACAAGACAACAGGATATGTATCAGCCAAGGGAGGAGAGCACGGCGCCATTATGCAAAGACATTATTTAAGAAAAGTAAGTATTTTTTTTCTTAAATAATGTCATTGTATGATAACAATAACTGACTCCATGGTGTGGTATATTAAGATTTACCCATGGTTGGCTTTGTTTAATCACACACCAACCATGGGTAAATCTGAATATACCACACCGACGTCGTGGATTATTGCTTAAAGAAATGAAATACAATTTCTTCTGATGAAGTTTCAGTTTAGTAAGGGAATGAAAATGTTCATTTTTTGGATAATATCTAGAGTGTCAAGCATACATAGAGAACTGTATCAGATCTACCTTCAGCAAAATCTGAAATTGCAAGTCTGTATGTAGATATAAGTACCACTAATGTAACTTTTTCCACAATATTAATGTATGTAACACCTCTGAAATTTGTCGTTTACTATAATATATATATATATATATATATATATATATATATATATATATATATACTATATTTCTCGAGAGATAAATTTCAATAAAGTGGTTTAATATCTCTTAAAATAGTACGAATAATACTAAAATGTAATCGAGTAAAATTCTTATATAAATTTTTAATGCATAAAATAAATCATTACATACTATATGAATGTTAAAACAGTAAAGAAAAATATAATCAAGAAAAATCCACATGGAAATTATTTAATAAATGAAAGAAATCATTATTATTACATGAATATCTTGTAAAGAGTACCCTAATCTAGGTAAGTTAGTTTAGCTCTAAAAAGGAGACTGTCACATATACTGTATTATTTAATCATATGAGCTTTTTCTTAAAAAATTATAAAATGTACTTGAATAGTCTAGTTTAGTGAGCTATGGAGGAGGAAATGAAACATTAAAGTCTATGTGTTATCCACACATAACCTCATGATCATCTTTTTATTATTTGGCTTCATAACACAAACATTACAAAACCAAGTAATAAAATAAAAATAAAGGGGAGAATTTAATAAAGCCTACACAGACTTTTTTTACATGTAGGTATAGTGGCACACTGCTTACATGAAAGTAAGCAGGTGTGTGATACAGTAAACAGTGCTGAGCAGTGCACACGAGCACATCTACATGGAATTATCCGTGGCATGCAGATCACCTGATAAGCAGGTGAATTGCATGTAAATGAGGGAGGTAGAGTGATACAAGAAGTAGATAGGCAGTCCTGCAGACCCCGTGTTGGTGTCTGTAGTGTACATGGAAAAATTCCATGTACAGGATATAAAAAAAAAACAACAGGGGCTGTAAAAGGGCAGGTAGATGGGCAGAAATAGCATAGCAGACACACATATGTGCAAAACTATCCACTGCGTGTCCAAAACTGTATGGAAAATAATTTAAAATAAATTTATTTTTTCTAATAATCAGGGAATGTTACACCACAAAGTCCAACAATGAACAAAAAAAAATACAGAAATAAGGCCAGTGTTCAAAAAAGTGTACCAAAAATTATTTTAATTAAAAAAACAAGAAAATCACACCAACACAGTATTCTCTCCTCTAGCACCTCAGCTATATGCCTTTAACAGAGTACAATCAATTTCCAACCCCATTGCATATTTATACATCACTAAGTAATTAATACATCCTATTAGCATTAATTACAATAATCAGGATATGTTTGCTGGCACACCTCAGTGTGCAAACATGCTTTTATGAAAACAAAAAATAAAAAAAATAGTGTAAAAACCAAATTTATTAGTATGTGACTTTAATGTATTATAGGACCCTGCATGGAGTATCTATAATGGTGGAATGGTTTTGTTGCTAAGGAGGCAGTGTCTTAAACCATGTTGTTTCCTGGCTGTGTGCACAGATCCCTATGAAAATGAGCTGGGGTTACTGAATAGCACAAATAGGTATCCGTGTCCGCAGATCCCATCTGTGTAGGCACAGAACCATGTTGGTGTCTACAGAAGAGGTAGCTGACATCATAGCAGGGTGTGTCTGAGAACTCATAAGTTCATTGGAGCTCAGCGGTGCCTGTTTGCATGGCGCACCACTGGCCTCAGCAGGGGGGGGGTGTGCAGTGTCTGCTAAGTTTTGTTTACATTCAGGGAGTGTGTTTCATTGCATTTGAGCATGTTTGCACAGCAAGCCACTGTGCTGAGCTTGACCTTCCATGGGGGTGTGTACATTGAGTGCTGAACATTGTTTACCTTCACGGTGCGTTTTTGAGTGGCATGGCACTTTGCTGAGCTAGGAAGGCTGCTCAAAAAAACAAAAAAATTGGCTGAGAAAGGCAATGATATCTTAATTACTGATTATTCCTGCTTCACTTAACCTAGGGCCATTAACAGTCCTTAATGATGTACTTAGTAGGTGGAATGCATCATAGGTAGCCAATCACACAGGCTGCACCTACAGCAGAGCACTATAATTGTTGCATACACCCTATAATCTGATTTCACCCCCATACTCTGCATCAATAGAGTACACACTTGGGAGTTGTAACTGAATGAATGCTAGTGGCAGCTGCAGGTCTGTTACATATGTATGTACTAGATGCTCAGGTCAATGCTGCTTTTACCGCTGATGACTATAGGCCTAGAGTGAGAAGGAGAAGAGTGTTCAGATCCAGGGCAACCTTCCAGGATCTACATGAGCTGGAGATTGTAGAGTGCTACAGGGTAGACTGGGACATACTACAAGAACTCACTGAACTCTGCAGACCCCAACTCAGACCCAGAGCCAACAGAGGGGAACCCATCACAGTGGAAACAAAGGTATGTGTAGCTCTTAGGATACTAGCTACAGGTACTTCCCAAAAACCATCTGGGGAAATGAAGGGGGTCTCACAGACATCAGCATCTGGGATATTCCGCCAGTTCCTGGATGCCATGCTACCACATGCCAGTGAGCACATTTATTTTCCACTCACCCCTGAGGTGAGGGCTAGCAGTATGCAACACTTCTACCATGTAACACACTACCCAGAGGTACTGGGTGCCATAGATTGCACTCATTTATACATCAAAGCACCACCTGGTGAGGACGGTCGAATCTATGTCAACCACAAAGAGTATCACTCTATCAACTGCCAGGTCATGTGCAATACCCAGGGCATTATCATGAATGTGTGTGCTGGCAGCCCTGACAGTTATCATGGTTCCCACATCTGGCATGCATCACAGCTGTGCTAGATGTTTCCTAGGGGGGACATCCCACATGGCCATTTACTGGGGGATGCTGGCTATGCACTGGAAACATGGATAATCACTAATCACTAATTCTGTAGGTAGAATTTGGAATCTCTTACCTAGGGAAATTGCACAGATTACTTCCTTACCCCTCTTCAAACAAAAAATTCTACTTCCAAAACCACTGGCTTTGTTCTTGTAGTACACCAGACTAACTTTTCCTCTCTCTATCTCCCTCATTTCATCTACTACTATGTTTAACGTATTCAGTCAAGCTAATACCTTTTTATCCTTTGACCTTTGGACTTTTTCCTCTCTCTAACCTTCTCCTTTCTTTCTCTTCCCCCTCTTCTCTTTGTCTTCTCTGTCTCATTTTTTCCCCTATCAACTGCCTTACCTCCTCTTCCTCTCTTCTAACTTGTGTGATACTCCCTCTTTCTTTCTGTCCTTTGTACTCTAATCTCTCTCTATATTTTAATATGCTTTTTTTTCCAGTATCCCCCTTTTTTTAAATTAATATCCTCTGTAATTGACTTTGTATTTTTGTCGTTATACATTGTATGGCTTGTCTATTTTTCTTTTTTCTTTTAGATTTTATCAATTAATTCGTTTTTCACTAACTTGTCATTTTGTTGTATCTTGTGTGGAGCTTTTCTCCCCGGGCCTCTACTGAAAATGGAAATATATCCAGCTAGACTAGCGCGGTCAACAAATGTAAAATAAAAATAAAATAAAATAAAATAATGACACCCATCAGAAATGCATACACATCCACTGAAGAACACCATAATGAGGCACACGCACAAACTAGGAACATCATACAGCATGTGTCTGGGCTACTGAAGTCATGGTTCCAGTGCCTCAATATATCTGATGGAGCCCTGAAGTACTCTCCAGCCACATGTGCACACACGTTCACAGTATGTGCTATGCTACACAATATGATCCTGCTGAAACAGTTGCAGGAGGATCAGCAAAGGGAAGGGATACACAGCCCTCCAGCAGTGCCTATTTCACCACAGCCACACCCACAGGGGGACTCAGAGGAGGAAACCCCTGAGGTTGTCTGTGTAGGCAGACGTAGGCATACCCAGTATGCCCTGGCCTTAGTCAAGAGACAACACATAGCACATGCTCTGACAACCTAGGGTCCTATGGACTGACACCTTACTCCAGATCACATACACATTAGTAAAAATTATGCCAGTCAGTCCACACAACCTGTACCTAACCATGTATTGGCTGTGTACTGCATGCATCAGACAGAGTTAGCGCTGAACTACAGGTCTGTCAACTGCTGCATTCATAATGTAAGTCACACACCTATTTACCACTTGAAGCAGTACTAGCATATGATAGCATATGTATGGACCTGCCACATGTATGCAAGGGAATACAGTGGGCTACTAGGCTACTTGGGAAGATCTAACAGCCACTTGGGACAACAGGTACTCTGTCTAATAGTATGTGTTCCATAATATACACTAGGCCACATGGCTGAAACGTCCACTACATTATTCAAGGAAGATGGCAAACAGTGGGGGTCACACACAGTTGCATAACTGTCTATGCCAGCAGAGCATGGGCTGTTCATCCCCCACCACCAACACATCACTGTATCCATACAACTTCTGCAACATTAAATCTGCGATGATATATCAGCAGACCAGCCAATTCCAGGGCTGTGACATAGAACCTGGCCACACGTTCTATGTCTCACAATGTATGTCTATATGCTGTTGATTGTGTGATGAATGACACATCCTTGTCTGGCAGCCTATGTGGCTCATAGACTAGGGACATTCACATGGATGATGGTGCTGATGGTTTGAATCTGGCAGTGTTCACATCTTTTGCATGTGAGGTAGTCATATGATAGTGTCCCCACAGACTGTCATATTATCTGTTACTGAATGAAATCTGGACAAAGCCAGAGAGAATGGGGGAACACACAGGGCCAAAACTAGTGAGAAACATTCAGATGCTCTGATTCACCCAGAAGGTGGTTATTATGAAAGTAGGTTGCATCAGTACAGCATATCTAAAGGATATAAAGTCCAACACTCAAATGTTTGCCTGTAGTTAGTACTATTCATTGACATGCTTTATACAACATTTTACTGGAACACCACAAATGTATGAAGTGCTGGACATTATATAAAAACTTGTACAGTGAGAGGTATCTGTACAGAGTTTTGCCTCAAATATTTGGTCTGTTGTTCAGAAAATTGTGGTTTTCTGGCAAAGTAGCGGCAAATCATTAAAAGACTGAAGTTAGAAAATAATGCCAGGCATTTGAGTGTCAGACGTCATGCCCTTCAAAAACTTTGTGCTAAAGCAAAACCTGTTGTTCTATCACCTTTCTAAGTTTGTAAGTACAATATTAAAAAAAGTGTCCCTATTTTTGGGCCTTTGTAACACTTTTACTAATGGGTTTGTCCAGATTTCTTGCTGTAAGTTGAAAAGTATGGTGAGAAGTATGCAGACTGTCACCCTGTAGGAGGTGTTACACCATGTACCCCAGTCACATATTAATTAGCCAATGTCTGTAGCACATAAAATCCTGGCCTGGAGTGCAGGTAGCTGTGACCTGGAATCATCTTGTAAGTACTGACAGTCCCACTGGTCATGCTCTTACACTTAGCTAACTTGAGTGCAATTCTGTTGCATCTTCCTCACAAAGACCTGCTATGTTGAAATACATCTACCTCTACATATCTGCATATCTGTCTGACCTTATCTCCCTCCCACATGTGTAGTCTATCAGAATGTACCCCATATACATATAATACATATATATATATATATATGTATATATATATATATATATATATATATATATATATATATATATATATATATATATATATATATATATAAAATGTTTATATTAGATGAGTGAACTTTCAAAAGTTCGACATATGATCATATTTTTGAAAATTTGAACATTTAATGGAGATCTCCGTACAGTCCAGAATGGAAAAATTTCCCTTTTCTGCACTGTAGTGCAATCTCTGAGTTGGTACATTTAAAGAGCGGGTGGCATGGGGATTCAGGGGTGCTTGCCCCCTACTTAAAATGTTCAGGTAGATTATTTGTGTAGTTTTTTTTTTTATTAGATGTTCAAACTTTTAAAAGTTTGCAATCATCTATTATAGACCCTATATATATATGCATATATATATAGTACAATGCTACATAGAATTTCGATATATATCTACAAATGTCATATACATAATGTACACACACACATCAACATTAATAAAGACATCCCTGTTATACACATTTTTATATATATAGTATATATATAAATCTGGGGATGTATGGATTTCATCACATGCCCTCGGAATACTGAGGTTATCTGCACTCACACATTAAAACATTTGCCCAGAGAAACCAAACCAAGGCTGTGACAGTACACAATCCACTCAGCCACAGACTCCTGTGCCTGTGGAATGTCACCTTGTAGACAGACACATTCTACTGTACAATGCCTCAACACATGCCCTTGGCAGACCATCTTGTTCCTGTCAAAATGTTTGCCTATCTAACTACAACCAGCCACATATGGTCATACTGATAACTGTACACACATAGCAGGGATAGTGACAGGTACCCCACTGCTAGGACTCTCGATGCAATAACAGTACCAAGCAGTATCACTCTGCAGGCCACACATGCTGTCTAACACAAGGCTACCTTGCGTTCTCCACAAGTACTGTGCCTGCAATCACATATACAATAGATGTACTCCATGGCACATGTGATAAGTACTGCAAGCTGTAGTGTGTAATATTAGATAGGTAGATAGGTAGGGATTCTAATCTCACATCAGCTAACTTTGTTTGTGTGTGTGTTTGTAAATATATCCCCATGCAGCACTAAGGACAGCCTGTACGGGCTATCTTTGTGCAATACTTATGCATTTTATAACCCTGTGACTAGCTGCTGCCTCTACATTGCTCTCCTGTACAAGGTCTACTGATGTCATCCACCTTAAGAGCACTGGCTGACAGTCCAATTTCAGATAAACTCTGTGACACATGCAATAAGTAGTGTAAGGTATAATGTATACTAGTAGATAGGTAGGGGTTCTAATCCCACATCAGCCAACTGTGTGTGTGTGTGTGTGTGTGTGTGTGTGTGTGTGTGTGTGTGTGTGTGTGTGTGTGTGTAAATATGTCCCTGTGCAGCACTACAGACATGGCCTTACAGGCTATCCTGTGCGATGCTTATGCATTTTATGGTCTTGTGACTAGCTGCTGGCCTCTATGTTGCCCCCCTCTACAAGGCCTACTGATGTCATCCACCTTAAGAGCACTGGCTGACAGTGCAATAAGTACTGCAATGTATAATAGTAGATAGATAGGGGTTCTAATCCCACATCAGCCAACTGTGTGTGTTTGTGTGTGTCTGTGTGTGTGTGTGTGTGTGTGTGTGTGTGTGTGTGTGGGTTCTGATCCCACATCAGCCAACTGTGTGTGTGTGTGTGTGTGTGTGTGTGTGTGTGTGCGTGTGCGTGTGTGCATGTGTGTGCGTGTGTGTGTGTGTGTGTGTGTGTGTGTGTGTGTGTGTGTGTGTGTGTGTGTGTGTAAATATGTCCCTGTGCAGCACTACAGGCATGGCCTTACAGGCTATCCCTGTGCAATGGTTATGCTGTTTTTGGCTTTGTGACTAGCTGCTGCCCTAAATTGCTCTCCTATACATTATCATAACTGATGTCCGCCACCTGTCTGATCCAGACACAGAATATTTGTAGAAGTGTCAATGCCATCACCATACCTTCTAGATTTGTAAGTTCAGATAACCCAGGTAACATGTGGCCAGGGTAGCAGACCTTATCACAAACTATGAATGCATGAATATGCTGACTGCCCCCATTGGCCCTGACAGACTGTTCTACACATATGTATCTAGGGTGCCATGCACATATACTGCCATACCTTGCTGATGTCATATTTCTGCTGTGCTGCCATGCCATCCTGTGCCACTGTATTACTGCCATGTGCCCATAGTGTATCCCTCAGACTACTGGAACAGAAAGATACACCGGTCTGTAAAACAACTGTCATTCTATAACACTACCGCCAGTCCAATATCATGCAACAATGATACACAAAGTGTGCTGTGTAGTCATGACACATGCCACATGCTAGCATATAGTAGCTGTAGTGGTCCACAACAAGTGACACAGCATAACAATACCGCACTACACAAGTACATGTCAAATGATATAGACACCCTGTGCACCAGGATGTGGCACAGTGATCATCACAGGCACAAGTTGTGGTGTGGGGGTGCCAGAGGCCTAGGTTGTGAAAAACAGTTGACAGCCTGTGTGTGAGTCTGGAGGGGTGCATATTAGATGGGCCAT
Organism: Protopterus annectens; assembly: GCF_019279795.1. NCBI lineage: Eukaryota > Metazoa > Chordata > Ceratodontiformes > Protopteridae > Protopterus > Protopterus annectens. The sequence continues at coordinate 904,248,003 of NC_056746.1, forward strand.
GGAGAGGTGCCGTGTATGTCTGTAGGTGACCTGCATGTGACAGTGATGTTTCAGTGTGTGCGTGTACACAGTCAAACCCAGTGCTAGCCCTACACATGTGTATGTTGGACAGCTGTGGACTGGATATGGTAGAGTGGACAGTTCACCATCTCTGGCCATGAACACAGGAAATGGCTCTGCCAGGAGTGCACTAGCACCACCATGCCCAAGGTCAGATGCAGTGCTACTATCTGATGGTGACTGCAAATTGCTGGGCTGTGTGCCTCACAGGACTACCAAGGACCACGTGCCCATGGCCTGTCATATCATGGTGTGGACAGAACACTTCCCTCTGTATCACTGAAGGTATTGCCACTATGGCAGCATGACTGTGCATGGACACATGGACTCTCAGCAGATGGTGTTGCTATCCTCATCCATGTATCCAATGCCCAACTCCAACCAGATGTTCCAGCACAGACAATATGCAGTCCAAGATAAACACTGTCTCAGCCCACCATCTGCCCACTGCATCAGTAAACCATTCCAGGTGTCCCCAGTGCAGTGGAGGCAGTCACAAATGTCAGACTGTGCTGCAGGCATAACCCTAAGCATCCCATCTGGTGTTGTGTTCAGAACATGCCTGTGCCTCCATGATGGCCTGAAACATGGCCGAGCGACCTGTGATGTGACACCTGAGAAAGATGGATGGACAGCAGCCCTCCTACGAGCACCCCTGTAAATCATCTGTGTACGGCATCACCAGCTATCTGGCTATGGCCAATGTCTGCACTCACTGGCAACATAGTTGCCACACTGTCCTGTTCAATGTCGCTACCCTCTGACTGTCCAATATCTGTGGCTCTCGGGATTGGGTACGTGTAGGCATACTGACTGTGTGCAGTGACTATGGGGGCAGAAGAGGGATGTCAGCATCTAGGACAGATTCAGTCCCTGACAATACCACCTGTGCCTCACTATGGCCAGCATCATCATCAGAGTCTGAGGAGACATTGACATCAGGTTGTGAGGGGGCAGACTCCAACCCCCTCCAGTCACCTCTGAAAACCAAGATAAAAGCAGTATATTACTGCCTACAATTTTATGTATGGTAATCCACACAGACTCATACAAATGAGGATCACAACTGTATTACCAATCACACATCTTCTAATCTCCACTCCCATGCGAAACAGACAACCTCACACCAACATACACGGACAAGTCAAGCCCTTTATAACATGCACGTCAGCCACATCCAGGTAAAGTTGCCAGTGCAATCTGCCTAAAAGGTATAAAATATGACACCATATGGATAGACCTACACATAAAACCCAGTACATCTATCTTGAGAATGCTATGCCAGTACTAGTGTCACTGCCTCTGGTATGTAGCATCTCAATTTTGTGTTTGAACAGACATCTTGGAGTTATTGTCTCATGTATACCAAGCTGTGTATCCAATCGTAACTATAAGTGCAGATATGCCAATGGTCATTCAAATACACACCTGTGACTAAACAGTCTAAGAACTGTAGTAACCTGTTCCAGAATGTAATATACAAATATTCTACACTGCCTAAACATGACATTTGTACATAAGACAATATGGCAGCCCTTAACTTTCAATGGGTATATATGATTTGTAAAAAACTGTATCACACTTACCAGGTACAGGACCATGGACTTGGACCACCCTTGATGGACCTATGAAAAGGTGAGGGAGATGTATTGCCAGCACCACCAAATGTTGCAGACCTATAAGGTAATACGTGCATATACAAAAAGAAGATAAGCCAGCAACTGTAAGCTGTAAAAATTTGATTTAATGAATCATAATATAAAGAACCACATGAACATATGATATGTGCATATATCCACATGTACAGTGTCTACTGTGATACTGGCTGTATTGCTAACATTTTGAGTACGTTTGCACAACTGTTCATAAACCCTAACCCCCCCAATGAAAATAGACCTAACACCCAAGTACAAGTATGTACAGCCTGCCACAATGACTGATACAGTATTGTACAGTACTGTAATAACACTGGTGAACACAGTACACTTACCTGGATACTCCTCTGCTGTAGACAGTGTGGCACCCACTTCCACAAAGTATGTTGTGATGGATGCCTGGGAGCTCTTGTGTGTTCCTAGGTTTGCCAGGAATTCCTCTGTGGCTGTGAGTGCATGTTCTGTCACAGGCCCTCCACCGGTGGTGGCATGATCCCTGGCAACATCAGCTGCCCTTCAGCATTCAGCATGTCTGTGGCCTGGTGCTGAACCTGCTCATAGGTCCTGTCCTGTCAGCCAACCTGACTGGCATCCCTCAGAAGGTATGTCCACAATGTTGACTGCTGCTCCCAATTATGACTCCCCCTGGACAACAAGATCCAATGGTGCTGTCTGAGTCCATTGACTATCATGTCATTCTCTGTCTCTGAGAAAGGGGCATGTCTTCTGTGGGTCTATATTAGGTGAACGAAAACTCTACTGAGCCAATCTCAGTTGAGTGACACATAATAAGCGAAAACCGTTAATATCGCAAGAATGAACAGAGATTGCCATAGGGAATTTGTCCCTTTACTTCAGTGTAGTGCAGTCTCGGAGTTGGTATATTTAAGTAGGGAGGTGTGAGGGGTGCAGGAGGGTTTGCCCCCCTGCATAAAACAATTAGTGACAGTTTACATGTTTGACTTGTTTAGTTAATGGGATTCCACATTAGCGGTTTTCACTTATTATGTGTCTGTCAACTGAGATTCGCTCAGTTGTGTTTTCGTTCACCTAATATTGACTCGTCTTCTGCGGTACATGGTCTCTGAAAGACAACAAAAGGGGAACACATTACAGGACCAGATACATGGACATCCAATATGTACAGATCTAGCACTCCTATAATGGCCTGGACTATCCACATCTCCCTCACACGTCATACCCCAGAGTTTGGCAACACTCTATATATGTGGATATCACCCAGATAGTAGCAATATTGGGGTATGTCCTTGTGTGCCATGACAGATTCTGCTGTATTTTCCAACACCTAGAAGTGCAGTCTACTGTGGTGTGTCCCCTATGGGCAAACTCCCACTAATATGTCATATGGCCACTGCCAGACAATTAACAGTGTGCTATTACAACTGTATGGGGATAGTCCAGCAACACCAGTGTGCCACAATGACAGAAAATAATGAAAATCTGCTATAGTATATGTTCCCTGTAGGCATCATACCTCTCAACTATACAGATGTTAGCAGGATGTCAGGATGTTTGCCTCACAGTTTTGATCATTTTCACACAAACCTGTGGATCTCTGACAAATATTTAAACACTGTTGCTGAGTTTGGGCCTTTGTCCCCCCATAAAGTATGGCTTTGTCCATGTTTCAAGCTGTAAGAGGTTGGTAGGTATTTTAGGCATAACCATCAACCAAACAGGGACATACTGTCAACAGAAACAGGGACTTAGCCAGAGTACATCAAGGGCATTCATGGGCACTTTTAAAATGTTAGAATTATGTATGTGAGACAGTGACTGAATGAGGGGGCTGTATTATAGTACATCATTTGACATTACAGGAGTATACACCCTTACATATTGTCACTATGCATTATGTGTAATGCACTACCTTTCCTACAACAGCCAACCATCGTAGGAGGGATTGACAGGGACTGAGCTGAAATGTGATTAAAACTCAGGGACCGTTGAGAGGCATACCTGTAGGTGTAGGACAGCAGAGTATCACTGACACATCATTACCAAAGAGCTAAGACAGGCTTACATCCCCATCCTCCCATCCACATCCTGTTATATGGAGAAAATATTACATACCTGCTGATATGCAATACTCCTTTTTTGAACTTTACTTCTGGTATACTCTTTGAAATCCACTCTGCGTGTGAGTGACGTCTCATACAGATCTGTTCTCTATAAGCAGCTGCCTGCCTATTTAAGGGACTGCTCATTAGCAGATAATTACCTCTGCACCAATTTGTGGCTTAGAATTGATAATTGTAGCCAAAACAACTGAATTGCACTATCATTGGCCAATGAAATGCCACCACAGTGAAATATATAAGGCCTGCATGTAGACCTAGGCCCCTTTCTTAGTTGTTAGATGGACATCACTGACATGCCGAGAGTACAGCATCACATAGGGTAGGTACCATAACTGTCAAGTATATAGATTTATAGAGTATGTCTACAGTTTTGCTTCATGTGTGTGGTCAGTGTCCCATGACATAGTGGTCATCTGGAAGTTCAATGGCAAACATTGTGGGTTGAGATCAGTAAGGAAAGAAACACACTTGAGTGTCAGACTTCATGCTTGTCGGAATATGCATGCTAATGCAATAGCTGTTAATATATCAACCTACTATCTTTGTAGGGGCAAACCATTACACATGTCTCAGTCAGATCTATATTGGAACATCGAATGTTTAACAGTTCAAATCACTAAAGGTCGACCCTTAGTGATCGAACTGTTAAAACATCGAATGCTCCAAAAAACAAAAAAATTAAAACAAAAACAAACAAAAAAACTAAATGGTGTAGGCAGGAGGGCAAGCCCCCCCTGCACCCCTTGCTTCTTAAATATACCAACTCCAAGGCCGCACTACATTGAAGTAAATGGAAATCTCTCCTTACGTGGATATTTCCATTTACTTCTTTGACGTTCTGTAGTTTCACTATTCTCATGCCGACAATGTCAGATTTGACATTGTCGGCTTTTGAGAATTCAATATAGACCTGTCTCAATCTGTGGGCCTTAGCCCTCCCTTCATTACATCTGACTGTGTTTAGATCCCTTGTTCTAGAAGGTTGGAAGGTGTGGTAGGTCTGTAGCAGCTACCTTTACATACAGCTGTGTATGCTACACATAGCGGGGAGTGTGAACACTTTTGAGGACAACAAGTTGTACGTGTAACTGTAGCAGCTGTGTCAGCCCTGTCATTATGGCAGAGCCAGGGTAAGGGTACCCTGTAAAGTCCAATCGAGGCATGTGAGTAAGGTATGTCTGTTATACAATGGTGCCAATAACAGAGTAGTAGGCTAAATATAGTTAGACTACACAGATATTTGTAGTGTGTCCCTACCTGCAGGCCTCTGACTTGCAAAAGTAGGTAACAGTTAATTAACTAGCAGTAACCTGTGCAGATTAGGATTGCATGACTCAGTCATTACTTGCTGTCTTCAAAATAATGTAATTGAACTGCAAGACAAAACTGGATTTGAACCCAGGACTGTGTGTGGCAAAACATACTGCATACAAGGTATTTAAGAGACTGCACCACTGAGTCATCCAAAAACATGTGTATTTGCAAGATATATTTGCACATATACAGACTGTGAGAAACATTTCTACATCCATCAGTATGTGCATGACTTTATATGGCTGTATTTCTGCACTAGGGTGCCAGTTATACATGTACTTTGCCATTGCTGCCTTAGCAGGTGTCTTTTCACAAGTTGCTGATAAAATAGCACATATACCTGCTATCACAGGCCTCACTTACATCCATTATTATGTCTTTGCTTGTCTACTGGTATATTAATGCACCAGAGTCCAAGGTACACTCTCATTTTCCCACTAGTTTTTATTTTAGTTGCATTCCTAATGACTGTAAGTGGTGATCAGTATGTTTTTATGGAAACACTTGTTTTACATTATGTTTGCATGGTGTGTTGGATTAATGCAGTGGGCTTTTGGTGAGAAGGGCCCAGGTTTCCAACTTAGGAGAGGTGTTCATTTTGTACATGTGTCTGACAATGTAATAAACACATTTAATCATTAAAGCTCCTTTAAGCTTAGCTAAGTGAAGTGACACAGCGCACTGCTTTGCTTAGCTCCTTGCAAACTCATGCTAGAAAATATAAAGAAAAGAAAAAGGGGGTTATAATAAAGTGGTGAAATGGGGGCAAGCAGGGGGAAAACATAGTGAAAGGCAGTTACGGATATGCAGGAAGGATGTAGGAAAGACCCATTGCTATCCATATCTTGTACAGCAACAGTTGTGTATTTTGACAGATTTTGTAAATTAATTTGGACTCTCAAACCCCAGAGAGAGGGGTGAGGACAAAATAACTGTGTTGTCAAGCCAATTAGACTGGATTAGTGGTGTCCAGTGGACACATGTGCAACATGGAGAGTTATGTATGGGGCGATATTTTTGGGGGGGACAGGTGCCCATTTTTTTTAACGGTGAGAGTGGACTATAGGGGAAGGGATATAGGTACAGGTGGGGAGGTAAGTTGGGTAGGAGAAGATGCATTTGCAGACAGACAAGACAGCAGGCAGGGGCAGTATGTGACACATGAGAGGGGGTAAACACTTGGATAGGGAGGTTATTGTGAAACCAAGTCACACATGCCTCCAGACAGCAGCAGCATGACTCATGTCCCCACCCATGGGACAGTCAACACTGCTCCTTCACTGCACTGAAGGTGGCTGTGCTAGAGGCTGGGTGCCAGGGTGATCCTGCCCCACCAAGTCAGCCAGCATGCCCTCAATCTGGTGCAGGTGGCATTAATATCTCCAATGAACAATCCTGCATATCATGACCTGCAATTGATCCTGGGTGACTGCATCCCCTTCACTACTGCTCACAGGGGGAGGCCAGGCCCCATCCCCTAAGGTGTTTCCATCTGATGCCACAGGTGGTACAGGGGCAGCAGAGGGGACATCACCGGCCTGGGTGCCAAACGAGCTAAGATCTGGTGCCATGGCCAGTTGAGGCAAGTTAGGTGGTTCACCAGAAACTGGCCTACTCTGATGTGCTGTGGTAATGGAAGCATAGCAATAAGTATAGGTTAGTTATTAACAAAACATTGTTAGTAATAAGAGCATAGCAGAACATTGGAAATAAAGTAATTACATATCAATGCAAATTATGTGAAACACAACAATCAATAACTGAACAGTCAGTATAACACCATGCCAGTAATAGTTGCAGCATAAAGTCAACAAAATAGGTAATTTAATAAGATATGTTTAATATGCATCCATTATAATACATAACAATAACACATGCCCCAAAAAACAGTTAATGTAACAACATATGTTAATAGTAAATCATAACCAATGAATAACAGTAATAAATAAACTAAGATAAGGGATGGGGTGAGAGAGAAAATAAGTTCATTAGTAACATTGATGCTTACTTCCTTGACAACAGTACAACTATGTACTCTATGAGTCTGTATTTTCTTTACATTTATAGTGAGTACAAGTCTCCTGTAGCTGATGCAGCACATACCTACCTCTCAAGCTATATGTATGGGACACTATGGGCCAAATGGTAAAAACTGTGGGTAGACACCTACACAGAAAAATTGCACATTAAGTGGACCTATATAACTACCAAGGTGCTCTGTGGGCTGAAATGATGATACTGTGCAATCTAGGTACTCATTGTCATGGTATTCCTGTAATAACTGGATTACACAGTATTATTATTACATAACATGAAATTGTGACACTTGAGAGACATGTTTGTGTACAATACAAACACTAAACAGCAGTCATGCCTTGGTTGGCAGGCATGGGAATAGAACCCAATAGCAGTGACTGTGATTGCAGCAACTTTTAACCAACACTCCAGGCATACAGCCATACCAGGATTATACATATAAGTTCTGACTTCAAATTGCTGAGTTTTCACATTCTTGCTAATGATTTTAACAGTCTGGGAAATCTAAACACAAAATTCTCTCCTCATAATATGGGCTACCTCACCCACTTACCTGTAATTCCTGTGGAGAGAGAGACTTTTTGAGCATTACATGACTGCTACTGTAATATTGAGTGCTACCTATCACTGGATTCAAACCCTGGTCTATGTGTAGCAAAATGTACTACATACAGAGGATATAACAATATGAGCTACTGAGTCACTGCTGATTACTGACTGACTGATATCTGCCTAGACCTTACCTGGAAACAAAATATGACCTGGCAGTAATACTATGGTGCTATACTAGACTGCAGTGACAGTAGAACACTCATGCATGACATAAAATAATAATGCAGATAGTAAGTATGCCATATATCAGTCTAACAATGCTGGGGTACACACTTTATTGTTAGTGGGTTGAAATATCTGTGAAGGCAACAAACAATATCAGATCATGGAGTGGGCTACCTCTCCCATATAACTTGCTTACCTGATGTTTGTTGATGACAGAGAATTATGTGAACAATATTGGCCTAGAGACAGCCTTGAATGGTACTATATGTGTTAAACAATAAAATTGGCAGCCATTAGATTTGCATTCTACAGCTATTACAGTGTTATACTTGACAGCAGCACCTTACCTTACAGCCTGAATGCATACAGCTCTACTGCAATGGCTACAAGACAATCCTGATGTATACCATTGTCCATGTTGTTATTGATATGGATTCATGTTTTATTGCAGAAGAGTTGGCATTATTCATTTCTTTCAAAACAACTCTAATTCCACATTTATTGCACTACAGACTTTATTGCATATACTTTAATGCAGTTCCTGATATTGTTTCATGTTTTTATTGCACAACAGTTTGCATTATTCATTTCTTTCAAAACAGCTCTTATTCCACAATTATTGCACTACACACTTTATTGTATATTCTTTAATGCAGTTCCTGGTGTTGTTTCATGTTTTTATTGCACGACAGGTAGCATTATTCATTGCTTGCAGTGCAGCTTTAATCCCACATTTATTGCACTACAGACTTTATTGAATATACTGTCATGCAGTTAATGCTTTACCCTTTCTTGCTTATTTCACTACAGTTAGCATAATACATCCGTACTCACCACACTCACGGTGCAACCTCACCAGGTGCCCTGCATGTGACTAGACATTGTGAGCCCTCTCCTCTGAAGCTGTTAGGAGAGACGTATACCATTATGCATACCAGTTTTGCAAAACTCAGATTAGATATTGGTGAAACAGAGGTAAAATTACTTACATACTTGTGGGGCATTCCCTGTCCGAGCTTCTTGGATCCAGGTGCCCAAGAGATCCCCCCTTTCTCCATTTCAGGTCATCATGATGGTGATGACACTGCTCACCTGTGCAGGGGATACTAGTAACACTTGGGAGGTCTCTTGCCAGCCAGTCCAATGCCTCTGCCTTGCACTCTGAGCCCTGGAAACCTCCCTGCAGCAGCCAGTCTTCATGTTTTTTTACTGGGAGTCCCACCATGACCCTGGACTCCAGAATGCCCCAACACTGCACCCAAAAGCATGCACCTTCACCAACACCAGTCATAGTACCCTTCAGAGACAGAACTCCAAAAGATTCTGCTGTTTTCCCACTTATTGGGCTTAATATAGGCTGTTTTCCCACCCTTACACCTCATTAGGCAACATTCAAAAAAGCACTGTGTCACATAGCTCAGCACAAACCAGCACAACTCTGCTCAGAAGTGTGAAAACAGGCAGTATTGGAGTCTTAGCGAGCTTAGCAGTGTGCAGGCCAGTAAAGCATGCCAAACAGGGCATAAACATTGGCAGCCATTATCATGTTTATACAGTGGTTACCAGATCTTAGCAGGTCTCAGCACAGCTTAGCAGAGTGCAGCAGGGCTATATTTGAAATTATTCTACAAAATGTGTATTCTAAAATTAAATATTTATTTGCCTTCCATGTATTCAAACCCTAAACCTACTCCACATGGAGCCGTGACGTTACTCATTAAGCTACAAGGATATTCAGACATCCGGTATACCTTTACATATAACAATGAGCTACCTATAAGCAGTGCTGAGCACCACACCATGCCATGTAAACATGCTCAGATATGCTTAAATATACATTTAAATAAATAATTAAATGCATCCGGTTTCTATTTTTAGATGTCTGGATGTTGTCTGGGTGCAACTTAGCATTGTTGTGCTCCACACTGCCCTGAGCAAATGTGTTTTTATTTTAAAAAAATTTAAAAAATTAACATAACACTGACGGATAGTCCGGAGAGTCTCCTCCCCATCTGCGGACACGGTTATCAGTACACCTCTCCCTACACCAATTCAATACCTGTGTTCCTCGGCTATCCCTTGGCAACACACCATCATTAATATGCATGGTGTGCTGTTGAGGGGGATCCGTGTAACCAGACACCGTAACAGTCCATGCAGGCTCTACACTGTGCATACACAGATTTTATTAAATCCTGGGATAATGTATACTTCACACTATAAAAAAAAAGAGAGAGAGATTACATTACATTTTTGACAGCAGAAGACAATAAATATATTCAGAATGCCCTTTAAATACTTTTAACATTTTATGCATTTTCCACCCATATCTTGCCATTACATTTTTCCACTCCCATACCCTCCTAAAGGCCTCTGTGGCTACCTCTCCTCCACCACCCATTTGTTCCATGGGTCCATTGTCATCTCTATGAAAAAGTACATTCAGAGAAACAAGGAGCATGCAGTCCCGACAATATTCTGACTATGACCCCTTCATTTCCACATCTCCTTCATTTTCAGGATTATTATAGCTCCAGGTCCTCTACTCTGTGATCATATCCTTTCCCCTACTTCCCATGTAACTTTCTTATGGCTTTCTTTAGGACTTCTTCAGCTCACCATGCATTTACAATATGAATGATCCACAACACTGTAAATACTGCTCCCTTGTGCTGTATACTAAAGTAATACACTTCTCCCATACCTTATAATGCTGTTAATGCACAAAGTATAAACTCTGTTTTCTTTTGCTTCTTACTGAAACAGTAAATGTCATTATGTGCTTCAAATACAGTATACAGAACACACATTGCTCTCCTGTGATCCATATTAAAAAATAGCACCTCTCCAAAGACAAATCATACTGTTAATAAACATAGTGCACATGCTGCTCTACTGTGATCCTTACTCAAACAGTACACCTCTTCCCCACAGCTATAATGCTAAGCAACACACAGTACTTGGACTATCACTTAGAATGCAGTTAATATACAGACTATTAATACTGCCTCCTTTGTACCATACTAAAACAGTTCACCTTCCTCAGCACATACAGTGTTACTACACAATGCTCTCCTATACTCCATACCTAAGCAGCACACATCTCCCAGCACGATCATTATTATTAATACAAAAAGTTAAATCACTGCACTATTCTCCTCATTAATAACCCAGTATATCACCAGCCAAGGACTTATATTGATATTACTAAACAGAATGTAACTGCTTTGCTCTATGCTAAAATAGTACATGTCAACTACAAGTTATAATATTAATAACATACATACATATATCTGATGCTTTCCTGAGTAATTTATATGCTTTTCATATGCAGTGTGAGTAGGCTACCATGCTGTGTACCTTCTTCAACAATTAGCATCATCCCCTCTTCATGGTGACATCATGCTATTTGCCCTGTGTGTTATGTCCCCGTTGTGTGATTTTCAGGGCAATGGACCTTCTCGGACACCATCTTCCTTAAATAATTCAGTGCATATGGATGGAAGAGAATGGTTCTCCTCTAATTATTGCTGTTTGTCAGACATGAGCACTCCATGACAGATGTCACTTCCTTTTTGTAAGTCATTCAATTTTTGGTTTGGTGATTGAGCTACCTAAGACACTAACTGCAATCAACAAGTCAGCAACACCTTTATTCCAGGCTGTTGAGGAAGCGCACTGAAACATTAAACAATAGCACGATACTGCCCAACAATTTCATGTCTTCATGGTTTTAATCTAAATTACTTAATTTTGTTACACTTTGTACACTGATGCTAAAGTATAATACAGACATTAGCATATTATTTTTGTAGCTATAATAATTCATTTTAGCTACTATTTCATATGCAGTGTTTCTTTGAGTCTTGAAAAAAATGTTGCTTTGTCACTTTAATTGTAGAAATATCTGCATCCATTTATCACTTTTAATAATGTGGAAACAAGAGAAAGCCTGCCATTAAGAATGCATAAGATATTTAGAGAAGAGAGCCAAGCACAAAGGAAATAACAGGGCATGCACTTACTCCACCACAGAATATATCTCTATATTATGTTCTATGGTTTGAAATGTTGTTGTTTACAAGGGTATACCACTCAAGTAAGTGCTTAATGGGAGCAGAAAATAGTATGAATATCTTGAAATGCCTCTTGAGGTAGAATGCTGGGAGATGAAGAAATATATATATAATGGAAGTATCTACATGTTACAAGGTCCATACTAACGGCAACTTATTAATCACAAGTTATTGCAAAGTCAGATGTACTCAGAGGCACTGTCTGTCATGAAGACCTCAGCCAATGATAAATCAGATCACTGAATGTCTGATGACAATGGATTCAACTGCTCTGTGCTCAGACCAAAAAAGTCAGATTTTATTAAGGTAACAAATATGAAATTTGCAGTTTCAGACATGTTTATAATTTTTGTCTTTCTTTTAAAATCACCAGCAAAGTAAGTTTAATGGGAAATAAACAAATAGTATGGCAGGAAGAAAAGACAGCTAGCTATATATTTTATTTCTTTATTTGTTTATATTTTGTTCACTGCTGGGCTCAACCCATCTCCTTCCCTACTCCAAAAAAGAAATAAGAATAACAGGTGTGCCATTAGAGAAAGTAAGGTTAGCTGCAGAAATCATATTGCCTCCAAAGATAACAATAAGGCCAATTTTAATTATATTAAGAAACATACCAAGTACTGCTCTGATCTGTTACTAAGGGTACAACTTTTTCTGATCCAGAAGCCAGCACTAATGTCTTAGTTGTCAAGTCCGCATCCAATTTCACCCCCTCTCTTTTCCCCTCTCTTCCCCTGGTGCTCTGCTATACACCACTCCTCAAACATCACTAGGTCCTATTACCTCTGTCTAAAACTAAAAAGTATTTCTTGCATTATTACTGGTTCCATTTATCCCAAAAATGTTCCTTCCATGTACTTATTAACAACTCCTTCTCTGAGATGGGCACCCTTAAAACTGGAGTACCACAAGGATTTGTTCTTGACCTTCTCCTCTTTTCACTCTACATTAATCACTTAACACATGACCTAACTTACTTCAGTGTAATTAGATATACTGACAACCTCCTAGTCCTTCAATCCAGAAAAACTGTTCAAGACCTTGAACAAAAGTTATGGGAATGTTTTGCAGCTGGTCCTAGAACTTCAAACTTTTAGTTAATCCAAAAAGTCAAGTATCATGGTGTTTGCTTCAAGACAAAAGATACAAAATCTTCTTCCACTTATTGTAAAATACAACACTTGCATCCATCTTTATAATTTTACTGATCTTTGATACCATGTTGGGTTTCCCTGAAAATAAGTCATTGGTGTAATGGGATTAATCTGGTTAACAAAGTTTAAATAAATAAAGATATTCTGTCCTTACACTAGACCTTGCCCTGTCTTTCACAAACCACACCAAATCATATTATCCATTAAACATTTGCCTAATCGAAATTATACTACAAGATTTCTCATCTTATTTCTCCTTCATCAATCATACCATAGCCAGAAATGTTCTTATCCCCAAACTTGAATGTGGTTTGTCATTAATATCACTACATCCCTGTTTCATTTTTGAGTATAAATTCTTGCTGAATGTTTTGGGTATCAGAGTGGGACTTGACAATAAATGCCTTTCTGAATTTGTGAACTTAATTAACCAGAGGTCCTGGTTTCCAGCCTGGAGATCAGAAAAGTAAATGTCAAAAAGGACAAGTCATCTCAAAACTGAGCCCTGGGGGACCTTACTGTACCTTTATACTTTTTGGTAAGGCACTTGCCAATCTCATTGTGTGAGTTCTGTCTTTTACCCAGTATGCTATCTAGCTTACCAGTTAGGTATCTATTTTTAAAGTATTAAACATACTTACAATGTCAGCATGTGGTTTGGTGCTGAACACCTTGGCCAGGTCCAGATATATAATATGAACACCACGACCACTGTTAACAGCCTATGTAACCCTCTCAAAGAAACTAACCAAATTCATTCAAATTCATTAAGTAGGATCTTTCTTTGACAAATTGGTTCATGCCAAAATTAAATTTTTAATATCATGAGTATTTATGAGTTCAGTTAGAACACAATTATAACACATTCCATGGCTTTACAGATAAGGTTTATCAAGCTTATGGGTTTACAATTCCTGAGACTGGTGGTAAGACAACCCTAATGCAGGGACATCATCACTGCAGTGCACCAAACTTTAGGGTCAAAACCTATATATAAACTTAGGTTAAACAGTCTGAGGAATGGCTTACTTAGCACTATTCATTAAACAACTGGGTATATTGTCAGGGCTCATGGAAAAAGTATTTTTGGTCTTACCATCAGCATCTGTTCTCTGTGATAGTCAAGAGTTTAAGGGATTCAGTGATATGCTTACTTTGGATAGAAATCTCTGGGGTGAGATGAGTCTATGGATCTGAATTCCAGTCTTTGCTTCTACATTGCTGACCTGTTTACCATTCTTAGTCTCTCACATACCATAGAACCAAAGTATAATATTTCATTTATTTAACTACAACTATATGAAGAAGACCAAACTTTTTATTACTGTACTTACCTTGTCAACAGTCTCCTATCCCATAGTGCACACAGTTGTTAGAACAGGGTAACACACCAAGCTGGTTTCAATTATTTTAAATTATTTTCTGCCAAAATACTGCACTTGTGCTGAATTTAAATTCAACATTCTGTCCATATATTTCCAATAATGTTACTTGCATGCTATGCCCCATGCTTCAGATGCATTTCCAGATTTCAGACTATCAAGTCTTTTTACATAAAATGAGTCCACAAATAGTATGTTTCCATATTTTTGTTACGGCAACATGTAATTTCTTTTGAATACACTTGTTTTTCTATGTATATATTTTAGGAAAGCATTAGTTTATAGCACAAATGTTGCAAGTTTAACTAAACAGAGAACAACTATTATTGTTGTGCTGATAGCCACTCCTACTAAAAGCCTGAGTCCTTAAGTCATTAAGCAGCTTTTCCCATCTTTGTTACAGCACACTGCTACCTTGTTCTCTTTTTCACATTCATTACTTCAACACATACTGACCTTATTTCTTATTTTTGCCTTATTATTTGATAATATTTTATTTGGTATACATTCTTTTTCCCATTTAATTCTTTCAGCTAAGCACCACTAATTCCCTTCCTCTGCACATATCCATGGCTTACGATAAAGTTTTGGACTGCTTCTCTTAATAGCGTGCCCCTCTTTGCATATTTTTTATATAACAAAGCTTTTTTAATATAGAATCATGCAACTCAATAATTTTGCAATCTTTCATTTTGTTCTTCCATTCAGTAACATAGGTACCTATATCCAGTGTAGTCTCGTGCTCTTGAAAAGAACAAATGTCAAATAAATAGCAACCTGCTTCTGGGTTGAGAGTAACTACTAAATGTAGCTATAAGTGATGTAATTTTTTTTCCTCTTCAACAAGATAGTTAAAAACCATTATGGTATTTGTCAAACTTGGACCTCCTTTGTCAGATATGGAAAAAGGAAAATTTATGGAAGTTATATTTGTTGACTTAGTAAGAACTTTCAAAACAATTGATCACAATATTCTCTTGGCTCAGCAAAGTATCTACATGTTTTCATATGATTTAGTCAAATGGTTCAAAAATTACCTGACAGATAATTTATTTCAGGAAACAATAGGTCCCAAACTAGTTATTTTTCTGCAGACATTTCCAAAGATCTGTATTAAGCTCCTCACTTTTCTCACTGTTTATCAGTGATTTGTCACTGGATTACAACAACCTGAACTGTATTCTGTATGTAGATGAGACAGTCCTTATAAATTCAGACAACTCACTTTAAGAAGACCCAAATCTATAAGCTAGCTGGATCCAAGCAAAAGACTAATTTTGTCTAAAACCATTCTCATGCTGTTAGAAACTCCTCAGAGACTCAGTAATAACTCAAGAGATACCACTAAGGATCGAGAGGAATACTCTCTCCATTCAGTAGGCAATCAAAAATATCAAGGCTTATGAAGTGATCGGTCTTGTGACTTCACTTATCACACAGAACTAATGGTCGGCACAGTCTTACAACAGCCATATTTCTTAACTTATTTTCTCAAGCATTATGGACAAAGCCAAAAATATCGGGGATAGGAGACAAAGGCCCATGTCATTGAAATTTGTAAATATTACTCCAATTCATCTAGAAATTTAATAGAACAACAGGTTTTACATAAATATGATACTATTGACTGGCTGTAATCTTTGGTGATGTACCAGAAAAGCAAAAATGTTATAAGGGAGAGGGTAAAGACATGAGGGACAGTTCATGGGCTCATAGGTGTTTACTAGACCAACAATCACAATGGCCCTTTTAAGCCTGGACATGCATCTTAAATGTATTTGACAAACTTTAGGAACCTTAAGATTATTCTAATGCAGTGGTGCACAACCTTTTTGTGGGGAGGGCCACTACATGAATTCTTAGTGCATCTGTGGGCCACCTCAAAACATAGTAAGTTGTTACGAGTTAACAACAGGTACAGGTGACTGGCATTTTTACTTAAGACAGCAGTCATGAAATTGCCTGTTTTCTACATCAACTTTGCATTTAACTTTATTCTGGCTTGCAGCCATGACCTATTACAAACTCTTGCAGAAATTTACTACTGTTTACAGACTACAAGTTATAAACAACAAAGAATAGTTACTTCCGCAGCTAAAATTAGAGGTGTGCACAACTGTAGTCAATTAGGTAAGTAAGCACATGCTGGAAAGTTTGCATGACTGGAATAAGGCATAGCATTTTTTCACTTTTTTTTTAAATTTTTGGTTACTCTCTAGGGGCCGGATGATATTGCGTTGAGGGCCAGATTTGGACCCAGGGCTGGACATTGTGCACCACTGTTCTAATGGGTTTATTGAGGACCAGGCTTGCATGGTCAAACATCTAAAGGCTGCCTCTATCCATTAGGGACATAGGTGCCAGACCAGGAGTGATTTCCAATTTTCCAACCACTGGTCCAAAATATGCTTGAATTGGGTTAGGGAATAATTCTCTTTCACATGGATAGGAAGCCTGTTCCAGGGAAGGAGTAGTCTCTGAGAAACATATCTGTTCCTCCAACAAATACTCTTTATGTCACAAGCAAGGCTTAAGTCCCTTCACTGGGCGATTCTGTTGCTATTTGTTTTATGGATTTGCAGAAGGACCATCAGCACAGGATCCAAGGATATTTTGTATGCCTGTCATACATCAACCTGCAAAACTCTGTAGAAGACTGAGCACAGACATAGGGCTTTGAGGCAATCTGAGTAAAATATGTTGTTTATGCCACATATCCCTTTTGTGAAGAACATCTGTGGATGCTCTAGTTGTTGAATGTGCCTGGTCAAGTACATACCAAAGGGGGCATTGTACTCAAAGATTGGTCTGATAAGGGCCAAATAAAGTTGAACAATAACTTTCTTTGAGCTAGATACCATTCTCTTGCTTATAAGTTATGCAACACAGAATAATTTTCTTACTAACATTGACACATGATGATCAATGATCTGATTGCTGTCTATCTGTCCCCAAATCCCTGACTACTGGGTCTCGTCTTAGGGGTATGTTATCAAATAAGTCATTTCTAGGGGTAGCTGACTTCCCAAATGATAATATTATGTGTTTCTTGGCATTGAGTTGAGAGGTATGGTAACAAATAAAGGTCCCCTACAACACTGTTAATTTTTAACTACTGACTAGAAAAGGCATTACTAAAAATGAACTCCTACCATATTTAAAATATGCCATCCCAATCACTACCCTATACTCTGCTTAATATGCTGCTTTTGATTCAAATGGCAGAGACAATATTCCGAGCATTACTTCTCTAGATGGCAACCACAAGCAACACCGGGACACCACTGTCAAAACTAACTTGGATTCCTCTAACAACTAGAACCATATTTCATTTAAATTCCATAACTTTTAAGCTTTACACAATGTTTACTGTCTTCCACTGGCTAAAAATTACTTAGAAGATATTCTTTACACTCACATTGTAATCAAGATAGCTTACAGTTATTTAGGTCTCTATGTATCTTGTTTAAAGGAGAAAATGTTTACTCCAAAATAATTCTTGCCAGTTCGAGATTACTACTTAAAGAATTAAAGTGCACCATTATTTATACCAACTTTAGAAAAAAAACTCAGACTTCTTTAAAGATATCTCTGTAGTGTACATTTTACATAAGTCCTGATTAATTCAGGTTATTTCATCAGTCATTCCTAACTTACTTTTATTTTGCTTTACATTCAAACTCTTCGTAGGTCTCAGGTCATTTAAACTGTTACTGAGAGTTATTTTCCTCACTAGATAGCCTTCTATGCATAAATGGCATTCTGCATAAGTCTAGTAGGTATGCATGTAGGTTGCCACTTGGCTATGGGTACATTTCTCCCCTTTATCCATCCATCTGTCTGTCTATCTGCCTATCTATCGGTCTGTCTACCTGTCTATTTATTTAAGTAATGAAATGTAGCACATTTCTCTATTTAAAAAAGCAAGAAAGTAAATAAATGAATAAAGGGCAGAAAAGTTCCCTGTGGAAGAGGCGCTATACTTCTGGCTAACACACAATTTACCTGATTCATGGAAAAACAAGGACAAAAAAAACATCAAATATTTAAGGGTAAAGAGAAGTTAATAACTGGTGTGGATAACTGAAGCAGCAGTTGGTGACAGCATGATGGGAGCATTTTTTTAAGATCTAGACATTAGATGAAATTGCAGAGAAATTGAGTATCTGTTAACTGTCCACAGTTTCACAAATGTCCCTGAGTTTGTCTCATATTTTCAGTTTGTTCATCATAAAATACATATTTTTCTGGCAAATCATTGAGAGTTGCAGTCACTAAATAAAACCTGTCATTCAATCAACTTTTTAAACATATAAGTAAAATACTTAAAATGTATCCCTGATTTTGATGTTTGTTGTCTCCAGATATTTTTGCTTTTGTCCCTGATTTTTGTATGAATAATTTAAGGGAGCCATCATTTTTATCATGACCAGCTGTCTGAAGTGCAGGCAGAAGTGGTTATAAATGCTGGCTGATGAAACTGCTTGTGGATGAAAGTAACTGACCCTCCTTCATTTGCATAATTTAAATAGTCACTAATCTAGCTTTACAAGACTAGTGTACATTTGTGTGAAGTAAGATGGAATACTTTATTATTGTGTGCATTAATATTATTTTATCAAAATTAGACATTTTAGGTGCACAGAGTAAAGTGTGTATAACTGATAGGTATGATTGTCATCTCTGGATACAAGTGACTTATAATAATGCTGTTTGATCACTGTTACACAGCAGTCATTGATTTTGCATGGCTGCAGAAGTGTCAAACAATTCTTTCCCTTATCATCACAAGTATTAGTATTACACATGATAAATGTCTATCTTTGGCAGTCTGTTATGCAGAATGTGTGTAAAAGTAACTGATCATTGGCACAGTTTGTAGTGTTGCCAGTCCATAATGCATGACTCTGACGAGTTCTTATTTGTAGCTTCTTCTGTGTGGATTCTGCATGTCCTTCTTTTTTCTACATGGGTTTATCCATGTGCTCTTTCCTCACCTAGTCTAAAAATTCACCCTGCTCAGACATGAACACATAAGATCACTGCAGCTTATGTGAATGGGGGCTGGGAATGGAGTGACCATTATGTTTTTAATGCTCCTTACAGTCAACCCTCTGATGTATGCACACAATGTTGTTATAGATCAAAGGTATGCACAGAAGGTCACAGTAGCTTGACTGGAGCAGTGTAATGTTAGTTAACAACAAGCTGAAATACAGTACCGTGGTCATTATTTTTCTCAATGTCTTCAAAATCATATATCAGATGCTTATGCAGGTAGTTATTTTTTGGGAGGTAGGTTAAGAAGGCATACTGTTACATACATCTGACAGCAACAAGTTGAAAAATGCTACTGTGGTCCATTTGTTCTTTCAGTTTTGTCCCAGTCTAACAACAGAGTGTTACATAGAAGGTGGCTGTCTTTTGAGAGTAGAGGTGAGGAAGCATGCTGTATACATGTTTGACAGCCGCCATTTGAAATATATGACAGTGGCCATTTGTACTGTACTTTTATGCAGATCTAATACCAATACTATATATATCTATCTTTTTTTTTGGGGGGGGGGCACTATTCCCAGTACCTTTGCAAGCATTTGTTTTGTTTATTTCAGTTTACTTTGAATTGTTGTTTCACTTTTTTCTCTTTCTGGACCATTACATTGTCAAGGAGAAGGGAGTTGAGAATATCAGAACAGACATGAGCTGTACCATGCAGGGCCCACCAAAGATGGGTGCTCACTGAAAATGACCAAGTCTAGCAGAATGAGGAGAAAAAATACAGTCCACTGAAGAAGATAATAGCAATCCGTTCCAGTATTTCTTTGCCAAGAAAAACCCATGAACAAAAGGAATAAGAGACTTGTTAAAATGGCACTGGAAGATGAGACCCTCACATCTGAAGCTGTCCAGCATACCACTGAGGAACAGCAGAAGACAAATACAAGTAGTTCTAGAGCTAATTGCACAAATGGATTAAAAATGAAAGGAGGTCCAACTGCTGACATTCTTAGAGATAAAAGAAAAGTCCAAATGCTGCAAATAATTGTAAACTACTGGAACTTAGAATGTAAGAACTATGAACCTGAATAAATATGAATAAGGCTGAGATGACAAGAGTAAACTTTGACATTCTGGGAATAAGTGAACTGAAATTTACTGAAGTGGAATATTTTACATAAGATTATCATCAGATTTTTTTTCTGTGGACATGAAGTTTGTAGAAGAAAAGGGGTAGCCATCGCAATTAATAAAACAGCATCAAAATCAGTGTTCAGTTACAACCCAAAGAATGATGGAATGGCTAAATTATCTCAATAAGACTACAAGGTAAGCCATTCAATGTTAGAATGACACAAGTTTATGCTCTAACTATTGATGCTGAGATTGACCAGTTTTATAAGAATCTGTCGTACCTTTTGGAAATAACACCAACAATGAAATTACATTTATCATAGATTATTGGAATGCTAGGGTTGGTAGTCAAAGTACAATTGGAATAATGGTGAGGGTTGGCCTTGGATTATAAAATAAAACAGGACATAGTCTGGCAAAATTCTGCTAAGATAATTCACTAGTCATAGCACACATGCTTTCAACAGCCTTAGAGCTGGCTTTATACATGGATATCAACAGATGGCCATTGCCAAAATCAGACTGAATA